>NC_056744.1:707680900-707783400 GCF_019279795.1 Protopterus annectens
AATAGGCCTAGATTGAGAAGGATAAGAGTGTTCAGCCCCAGGGTAACCTTCCAAGGGCTACATGTGCTGGAAATTGTAGAGAGCTACAGGGTGGACATGGACATGCTACAAGAACTCACTGAGCTGTGCTGGCCTCAACTCAGACCCAGAACCGACAGAGGAGAACCCTTCCTAGTGGAAATAAAGGTATGTGTAGCTCTTAGTGTACTACCTACAGGTACTTTCCGAAGACCAGCTGGGGACATGATGGGGGTCTTGCAGGCATCAGCATCCAGGGAACTCCATGAGTTCCTGGATGCTATGCTACCACATGCCAGTGAGCATATTTATTTTCCCTACACCCCTTAGGAGAGGGCCAGCAGTGTGCAACACTTCTACCATGTAGCACACTACCCTGAGGTACTCGGTGCCATAGACTGCACTCATGTGCACATCAAGGCACCACCCGTTGAGGAGGGCAGAATTGACATCAACGCAAGGGGTATCACTCCATCAACTGACAGGTCATGTGCAATACCCAGGGAATTATCATGAATGTGTGTGCTGGAAGCCCTGGCAGTTATCACAACTCCCATATCTGACGTGTCACAGCTGTACCAGATGTTTGCTAGGAGGGACATCCCATATGGCCATTTACTGGGTGATGCTTGCTATGCACTGAAACCATGGATGATGACACCCATCAGAAATGCACACACCCATGAAAGAACACCATAATGAGACACATGTACAAACCAAAAAAATCATAGAGCATGTGATTGGGCTGCTGAAGTCAACGGTTCTGGTGCCTTGATATATCTGGTAGACCCCTGCAGTACTCTCCAGCCACATGTGCACAGATGTTCACAGTATGTGCCATGCTACACAATATGATCCTGGGGAAACAGCTGCAGCAGGATCAGCAAAGGGAAGGGATACACAGCCCTCCCACCAGTGCCTAGGTCCCCACAGCTAGACCAACAGGGGGATTTGGGGGAGGAAACCACTGAGGCTGTCCCTGTAGACAGATGTAGGCATGGCCATTATGCCCTGGCCTTGGCCAAGAGACAATGCTTAGCACATGCACTGACAACCTATGGCTCTAGGGACTGACACCTTACTCTAACTAGCATACATATAGTACAAATGATGCCAGCCAGCCCACACAACCTGTACCTAACCTTGTATTGGCTGTGTACTGAGTACATCAGACAGAGTCAGCCCCAAACTACAGTCTGTTAACTGCCTCATTCACAAGGTAAGTCACTCACCTATACATCACTTGTAAAGGGTACTAGAATATGGTACCATATGTATGGACCTGCTGCATGTATGCAAGGAAATATAGTGGGCTACTGGGCTACTTGGAGAGATCTAACAGCCACTTGGGACAACAGGTACTCTGTCCAATGATATGTGCTCTATAATATGCACTAGGCTGCATGGCTTGAAAATCCACTCCATTATTCAAGGGAGATGGCAATCAGTAGGGTCAGAGGACGGTTGCACAACCAGACCATGGGCTGGTTGTCTCCCACCTCCAACACATCAGTGTTCCCATACAACTGCTGTAACAGTAAGTCTGCAATATTATATCAGCAGACCAGCCAATTCCAGGGCTGTGACATAGAACCTGGCCACACGTTGTATGTCTCATGTAATGCAGGGGTGACAATGTATGTCTATGTGCTGTTGATTGTGTGAGGAATTACACCTCTCTGTCTGATAGCTGGTGTGGCTCACTGGGCTAGGGATGTTAGTATAGGTGATGGTGTTGACGGTTTCAATCTGGCCACATCCACATGTGAGGTACTCATATGGTGGTATTCCCACAGACTGTCATATCCCTCAGTCTGTTACTGCAAGAAAGCTGGACAAAGTCAGAGAGAATGGGAGGACAAAGGGCCAAAACTACAGACAGACATTACACATGCTCTGATGAACCTAGAAGGTGACTAGTATAACAGCAGATTGCAACAGAACAAAATAGCTGCAGGATATAGAGGCCGTCACTTAAATATGTCAGTAGTTAGTACAATTCAGTGACTGCATTATACAATATTTTACTGGAACACCACAAATGTATGAGGAACAGGCCACACATATGGGGCAAAATGCTGGACATTCTGTAAAAACATGTACAGTGAGAGGTATGCAAACTGTCACCCAGTATTGGTGTTACATTATGTACCCCAGTCACATATTAAGAACAGCACACAGCTGGGGAATGCCTTGAACAATTTTGAGGAAGTTCTGTACTGCGGAAACAGGTGCAGAAGCCAATGTCTGCAGCACATAAAGTCCTGGACCAGAGTACAGGTAGCTCTGGCCTGGAGTCACATTGTAAGTTGACAGTCCCACTGGGCATGCTGCTACACTTAGCTAACTTGAGCACAAGTCTGTTTCCTCTTCCTCACAAAGACCTGCTATGTGGAAATACATCTGCACATACAGACAGCTACATTTACATATCTGTCTGTCCCTATCACCCTCACATATGATTAGTGTAGCTATCAGTATGTATCACATATACAAAGGATACCAATATATATATATATATATATATATATATATATATATATATATATATATATATATATATATATATATATATATATATATATATATATAGCTATATAAATTACAAATGATTATATAGACTTCCACATATATTATATTCACATAACACATATACAACATACAGCAACATTTACAGAGACATCCCTGTTATATACATTGATATATATATATATATATATATATATATATATATATATATATATATATATATATATATATATATATGTGTGTGGGCATGTAAGAATGTCCCCACATACCCTCGAAATGCTGAAGTTATCTGCACTTGCACATCACAACAGTTGCCCGAAGGAACCAGACCAAGTCTGCAACAGTACTTAATCCACTCACCCACAAACAGCTGTGCCTGCAGAATGTCACCTTGTAGACAGACACAGGTAAGCAATTGTTGCAGTGTACAATGGTTTCAATGCATGCCTTAGACAGGCCATATTGTCCCTGGCCACATGGTTGCCTATCTAACTGCAACCAGCCACATATGGCCATACTGGTAACTGTACACACATAGCAGGGATATTAACAGGTATCCCACTCCTAAGACACTAGATACAATAACAGTACCAAGGAATTTCAATCAGGAGGCCACACATGCTGTCTAACACAAGGCTACTTTGCATACTCCACAAGTACTGTGCCTGCAATCACATATACAACAGACATAAACTGCGGTGCATGTGATAATATGCATAACATGCAATGTGAGCTATAATGTGTAAAACTAGATAGGTAAGGGTTTTAATCTCACATCAGTCAACTCTGTGTGTGTTTGTGTGTGTGTGTGTGTGTGTGTGTGTGTGTGTGTGTGTGTGTGTGTGTGTGTGTGTGTGTGTGTGTAAATATAGCCCCTTGCAGCACTACACACATGCCCATATGGACCATCGCTGTGCAATGGTTATGCATTTTATGGCCCTGTGACTAGCTGCTGGACTCTACATTTCCCTTCTCTACATGGCCTGCTGAAGTCATCCACCTTAAGAGCACTGGCAGACAGTTCAATATCAGGAAAACTCTGTGGTGCATGTGATAAGTACTGCAAGCTATAGTGTATAAGAGTACATAGGTAGGGGTTCGATTCTCCCATCAACCAACTGTGTGTGTGTGTGTGTGTGTGTGTGTGTGTGTGTGTGTGTGTGTGTGTGTGTGTGTGTGTGTATGTGTGTGTGTGTGTGTGTGTGTGTGTGTGTGTGTGTGTGTGTGTGTGTGTGTGTGTGTGTGTGTGTAACTATATCCCCTTGTAGCACTACAAACATCCCCATATGGGATCTTTGCAATGGTTATGCATTTTATGGTGCTGTGACTAGCTGCAGGCCCTAAATTGCCATCCTCTACATAATCATAACTGATGTCCACCACCTGTCTGATCCAGACACATGATATTTGTATATGTGTCAGCTCCATCACCACACCTTCTACATTTATAAGCTCAGCAAACCCAGGTGACATGTAACAAGGGTAGCAGACCTTATCACAAAGCATGAATGCATGATTATGCTGACTGTCCCCATTGTCCCTGATAGACTGTTCTACACATATGCACCTTGGGAGCCATGCATGCATACTGCCATACCTTGCTGGCATCATATATCTGCTGTGCTGCCATGCCATCCTGTATCACTGTATTGCTGCCATGTGTCAATAGTTGATCCCCTCAGACTCCTGGAACAGGAAACATACACAGGTCTGTGACACACCTGTCATTCTGTAACACCACTGCCAGGCCAAAATCATGCAACAAAAATACATACAGTGTGATGTGTAGACATGACACATGCCAGCATACAGTACCTGTTGTGGCCCACAACAAGTGGCATGGCAAAACAATACTGCACTACACAAGTACATGTCAAGTAATATATACATGCTGTGTATCAGACACATAGCAGCATTTCCCTGCATTGATGGCATGGATGGCAAGGATGGCACAGGTATCATCACATGCACAGGGTCTGTGCAGGAGTGTAAAATCAACTAGTAACACAAAAACACTCCTGTAACTGACTCAAGCACACAGAAGCACAAACCAGACCAAAATTTCACTCAGCGATTTAATAGAAAACAAGTGCAGCAAAGTCTTAAAATTCCACCAAACAGTTGTTGTAGTGGTACATAAAATAAGTAAAGTAAAACCATCCATTGCATAAATATCCAATGCAGAAAGTAAGGTAAGCACTTTTGTCTGATCTAGCCACAGACTTTTTCAAAACCATAGAAAAGCATTGCGTCATGATATAAATAGTAGCTTAATCAAAATCAATTAACATTTAAAATCAATTAACATTTTAAAGAAACAGGTTGAAACTGGGAAGTGAGAATTACACTTGCTGGTATATTTATAAAGAAATGTGTGTTTTAGGTTTATTCTTTACTTTCTCGATAAATTGTTTTTCAAACCTTAATAACTTTATATCTTAAGTGCCCTTTGTTTCAGTATAGGCACCAAAGATAAGTGGTCATTGATGATGGTTGGAAGGGTATTATGAGAGGGGAGGAGATTGGTGTAATGAATTATCAAGAAGGGAATTGATGTGGCAGTTGTCACTAAATGCCACCCAACCACCAGGTATCAATGACCACTTATCTTTTTTGCCTGTACTGAAGCAATGGGCACTTAAGTTATAAAGGTATTTTGTAAGGTTTGAAAAACAATTTATCTAGAAAGTAAAAAATAAACATAAAACACACATTTCTTTATATACCAGCAAGTGTAATTCTCACTTCCCAGTTTCAACCTGCTTCTTTAAAATGTTAATTGATTTTAAATGTTAATTGATTTTGACTAAGCTACTATTTATATCATGATGCAATGTTTTTCTATGGTTTTGAAAAAGTCTGTGACTAGATCAGATAAAAGTGCTTACCTTACTTTCTGCATTGGATATTTATGCAAAGGATGGTTTTACTTTACTGATTTTATGTACCACTACAACAACTGTTTGGTGGAATTGTAAGACTTTGCTGCACTTGTTTTCTATTAAATCACTGAGTGAACTTTTGGTCTGCTTTGTGCTTCTAGATGCTTGAGTTGTTTACAGGAGCATTTTAGTGCTGTGGGGATGCCAGAGGCCTAGGCTGTGCCAAACAGTTGACAGCATGTGTGTGAGTCAGGAAGGGGTGTGGGTTAGATGGGACATGGAGAGGTGCATGTGTGTCTGTTGGCGACCTGCATGTGACAGTGGTGTTTGAGTGTCTGAATCTACACAGTCAAAACCATTGCAAGTTCTACACATGTGTGTGTTGGGCAGCTGTGGACTGTACATGGTAGAGTGGACAGCTCACCGTTTCTGGCCACAAACACAGGAACTGGCTCTGCCAGGACTAGCACTGGCAGCACCATGCCCAAGTTCAGATGTGGTGCTAGTACCTGACAGTGACTGCTGTCTCCTGTGACTGTGACCCCCATGGGCCCACCCAGGATGACATTCCCATGGCCTGCCATGTCATGGTGTGGACAGCACACTTCCCTCTGTAGCACTGGATGTACTGCCACTATGGGAGCGTGACTGTGCATGGCCACATGGACACTCACCAGATGGTGTTGCTGACCTATGTCTATGTATTCGATGCCCAACTCCAACCAGATGTTCCTGCACAGACAATGTGCAGTCCAAGACAGACACTGTCTCAACCCACTGTCTGTCCACTGCATCAGTGAACCTATCCAGGGTGTCCACAATGATGTAGAGGCAGTCATTTATGTCAGACTGTGCTGCATCCATAACCCTAAGCGTCTGTTTGGTGTTGCATTTGGAACATGCCTGTGCCTTCATGATGGCCCAAAACATGTTCAGAGTGACCTGGGATGTGACACCTGCAACAGGTGGTGGATGGACAGCAGTCCTCCTACGAGCACCCCTGTCAATCTGCCTGTGTAGAACTCACCAGCTTTCTGGCTATGGACAGTGTTGACTCTCACTGATGCAATAGTTGCCACACTGCCCTGTTCAATGTCACCACCCTCTCACTGTCTAATATCTGTGACCTCTGGGGACTATGTGTGGGCATACTGACTGTGCAGTGACAATGGGGCAGAAGAGGGATGTTAACCTCTGGGATAGATTTTGCCCCCAACATCCCCACCTGTGCCTCACTATGGCTACCATCATCATCAGATTCCGATGAGATACTGACATCAGGTTATGAGGGGGACAGACTCCAACACCCCCCAGTCACATGTGAAAACCAAGACAAAAGAAGTATATTACCACCTGCACTTTTATGCATGGTAAACCACACAGACTCATACAAATAAGGATCCACAACTGCATTACGAGTCTCACATCTTCTCATCTCTGCACCCATACACAACAGACAACCTCACACCAACATACACAGACAAGTCAAGCCCCTTATAACATGCACTTCAGCCACATCCAGTTAATGTTGCCAGTACAATCTGCCTGCACGGTATGTAATATGACAATATACATGACAGAACTACACAAAAAACCCAGTACACCTATCATGAGAATGATATGCCAGTATTAGTGTCACTGCCTCATGTATGTACCATCTCCCTTTTGTGTTTGAACAGACATCTGGGAGTAATTGCCTCATGTATACCAGGCTGAGTAGCCATTCATAGCTATAAGTGCAAACATGTCAATGGTCATTCAAATGCACATCTGTGATTACCAGTCTATGAACCATAGTTAACTGTTCCAGAATGGAACGTACAACTATTGTACTCTGGCTAAACACAGCATTTGTACATAGGGCAATATGGCAGCCCTTAACTTTCATGGGGTATATGTGATCCATAAAATCACACTTACCAGGTACAGGACCACAGACTTGGGCCACACCTGATGGACCTATGAAAAGGTGAGGGAGAGTTATTGTCAGCAACACCAAATGTTGCAACACTACAAGGTAATATGTGTATATATCTACATGTTCAGTAGCTACTGTGAAACTGGCTGTATTGCTGACATTCTGAGTATGTGTGCATAACTGACCATAAACCCCAACTTCCCCCAATGCAGATAGAACTGACACCCATGTACAGGTATGTACAGCCTGCCACAATGCCTGATACAGTATTACACTGGTGAACACAGTATGCTTACCTGAACGCTTATTGTTGTGGACACTGTGGCACCCACCTCCATGATGTATAGTGTGATGAATGCCTGAGAGCTGTCATGTGTTCCAAGGTTCTCCAGGAATTAACCTGTGGCTGAAAGTAGTTGTTCCATCACAGGCCTTCCACTGGCAGTGGCACAATCCCTGGCAACATCAGCTGCCTTTCATCGTACAGCATTCAGCATGTCTGTGGCCCGGTGTTGGACCAGCTCATAGGTCCTGTCCTTTTGGCCAATCTGATTGACATCCTGCACAAGGTCTGCCCACAATGCTGCCTGCTGTTGCTGATTATACTTTCCTCTGGACTACAAGATCTGATGGTGCTGTCTCAGTCCATCCACTATTATGACATTCTCCATATCTGAGAAGGGGGTATGTCTTCTGTGGTACATGGTTCCTGAAAGACAACAAAAGGGGAACACATTATAGGACCAGATACATGGATGTTCACTATGTACAGATCTAGCACACCCATAATGGCTTGCACTATCCGATGCTCCCTCACACATCATACCCCACAGTCTGGCAACACTCTATGGGTGTGGATACCACCAAGATAGTAGCAATACTGGGGTATGTCCCAGTGTGCCGTGACATATTCTGCTGTATGTGCCTACACCCAGCACTGCAGTTTACTGTAGTATGTTCCCTATGGGCAAACTACCACTAATATGTCATACGGTCACTGCCAGACAAATAGCAGTGTGTTGTTACAACTACTATATTGAGACAGTCAAGCATCACCAGTGTGCCACAATGACATAAAACAATGCAAACCTGCTGTAGTATATGTTCACTGTAAGCATCATACATACCTCTCAACTATATAGATATTTGCAGAATGTCAAGATGTTTGCCTCATACATTTGGTCATGTTCACACAACATTGTGGATTTCTGAAAAAAAGTTAACCAGTCATTGATGGTTGATGTCAGAAAATAAAGGCAGCCATCTGAGTTTAAGACATCATACCCTTCAGAACACAGTTATACTGCTATAATATCTGTTATTCTATTAACGTTCTTCTTTATATGAGCAATAGTTACAGTGTCCCTAATTTTGGGCCTTTGCCCCTCCATTAATTATGGCTTTGTTCAGATATCTTGCTGTAACAGGTTGACAGCTATGTTACGCATAGCTCTCAACCAGACAGGAACAGCGTAAACAGGATCATGGACTTAGCCAGAGTACATCAGGGGCAATCAGGGACACTTTTAAAATGTTAGAACTATTTACGTGACATTGACAGAATGAGAGGAGGTGAATTAGTGTACATTGTCTGATGTTACAGGAGTATACACCCTTACTTATTGTCCCTACATTGTACATGTAATTCACTAGCTTACCTACAACAGCCAACCAATGTAGGGGGGAATAAGAGGGACAGAGCTAAAATGTGAGTGGAAATCACGGACATTTGAGAGGCATGCCTGTAGGTGTAGGACAGCTGAGTATCAATGACATGTCATTACCATAGGTCTAAGACAGGCTTACTGATGTGATCCCTTTTCCCCAATACATCATCCTACCATCTGCATCCTGTTATATAGAGAAATCAATTACATACCTGGTTCAATGCAGTACTCCTTTGTTGAACTTTACTTCTGGTAATCTTTTGAAAATATGCTCTCTGTGTGAGATAAGTCTCATACAGACTTGTTCCCCATAACCAGCTTCTTGCCTTTTTAAGGTGCTGCTCATTAGCAGGTAATTGCCTCTGCACCAATATGTAGCTCTAATATGGCAATCACAGCCAAAACAGCTGAATTGCACTGTCATTAGCCAATGACATGCCACCACAGTGCAATATATAAGGCCCTTATGTAGACCTGGGCCCCTTCTTTAGCTGTTAAGATGGACATTACTAAGGTGTGGAGAGTACAGCATCGCAGAGGGCAGGTACCATAACTGTCAACTGTCAAGATTTATGCAGTATGTCCACAGTTTTGCCTCATATGTGTGATGTGTGGTCAGTGTCCCATGACATTGTAGTCATCTGGGAATTCACTGGCAAACATTGTGGGTTGAGGTCAGTAATGGAAGACACACATTTGAGGGTCAGACTTCATACCCTCTGAATATGCATACTAATGCAGTAGATGTTATTGTGTCAACTTACTATCAATGTAAGAGCAAACTGTAAAACATGTCCCAATCTCTGGACCTTTTCCCCCCATTAGGTATGGCTATGTATGTATTTCTTGTGCTAGGGGGTTGGGATGTATGGTAGGTCTGTAGTAGCTACCTTTATATACAGGTGTGTGTGTGCTACTGGCTACAGCTGCTGCTGCAGCCTAGAACACATAGGGAGAGTGTGGACACTTTGGAGGACAACAAACTGTACATGTAACTGTGGCAGCTGTGGCAGCCCTGTTGTTATGGCAGAGCCAGAGTAGGGGTACCCTTTACAGTCCAATTGAGGCATGTGATTAAGGTACATCTGTTATGCAACAGTGCCAGTTACAGAGTAGTAGGCAACATATAGTTATGCTATATGGATATGTGCAGTTTGTCCCTACCTACAGGCCTTTGACTTGCAAAACTGGAGAGTAGCTCATTAATTAGCAGTAACCTGTGCGGATAAAGAATGCATAACTCAGTCATTAATTGCTGTATTCACAATAATGCAATTGAACTGCAAGACAAGACTGGATTTGAACCCAGGACTGTGTGTGGCAAAATGCACTGCATGTGAGGCATTTAACAGACTGAACTACTGAGTCACTGCTACAACAGGTGTATTTGCAAGGTATATGTGCAGACCTACAGGCTGTGACACACATTGTCTGTATCCATCAGTATGCGCATGGCTTTCTATGGCTGTATTTCTGCACCAGGGTTCAAGTTGAACATGTTGCCATTGATGCCCTAGCAAGTGTCTTTATACATGCTGCTGATACAAGGACACATTTACCTGCTATCACAGGCCTCACTTACATCCATTTTTATGTCTTTGGGTATATTATTGCATCAGAGTTCAAGGTACACTCCCATTTTTCCCATGAATCTTTAATTCCAGTTTGCGCAGTGTGGTGCAGTGCACAGCTCTGCTGAGTCATGCCTAATGACTATAAGTGGCAATCACTATGTTTAGATGGAAATACCTGTTTTACTTCAGATCCTTATGGCGGGGTGGGTTAATGCAGTGTGCTGCAGGTGTGATGGGTGTGGGTTCAAAACATGCAGAGGTTTTATTTTATACATAAGTTCATAGGTTCATAGGTAGGTACTAGGCTATCAGCCCAAGGGCCTAAGTAAGCCTAGCCAACAAAGTTCCCTGGCTTACACCACTCACAAAAGTTAATTTCCTATGCTCCTGTTGAGCAGAGCCACAGAAGTGATCCCTGGGGTATATTTCATATTTCCCATCCACTCATCAAGATTTTTCTTGGAGTGCTAATGAGGAACTCTGCTTGACATAGATGGGTAGCTTGTGCCAGAGTATAGGAAGTCTCTGGAACAGGAATCTATCCCTTCAGCATGTCCTGTTTATTGTGGTGACAAGATTTAGGTCCCTAGAGCATGTAGCTCGGAAGGATTGAGATTTCTTTAGGTGTAGCATGTCCAATAGCTATGGGTTTAACATAGCTTTATAAGTTAGGCAGAGATCTCCTCAGAGTAGGCAATATGCTACAGAGTAAAGCTGGAGTTTTTTGAGATGGTCAGTGTAGGACATCTGGTTGAGGCCAGTAATCCTCTTTGTGAGGTACTTCTGTGTCCTTTCCAGCTGCTGCAGATGTCTTGTGAGGTACATTCCAAAAGGGGCGTTGTACTCTATAATGGGTCTAATGAGTGCAGAGTAGAGGGGAACAATGACCTCTTTTTTCCTGGATGAGAACCCTTTTGTGATGAGGTGTGCCACATAATATGATTTCCTGACTAATATGGAGATGTGCTTATCAAAGGAGAGACTACTGTCCACCTGGGTCCCAAGGTCTCTTATCACCAATTCAGCATTAAGTAGACTGCCGTTTATGTGGTAGTTCATGGGTACAGAGTTTTTACCAAAGAGGATGACAATGCACTTTTTGGTATTGAGCTTGAGACCATGCCTCTGACACCAGGCATCTGTCTCAGTGAAGCCCTTCTGTAGGATGTCCACATCATTTGGAGACTCTACTATGGCTCCTAGTTTATAGTCATCTGCAAACTTTGTTAGCAAGAGGCCTTCTGTGTTAGCCTGTACTTCAGAGAAGTAGATACCAAACAGGAGAGGTCCCAGGACTGAACCCTGTGGTACTATATTTGTCACTGATTTGAAGTCAGATTTGGAGTCTTCAACTTTTACAGTGTGGGTTCTGTCAGTGAGCCAGTTGGCAACCCATCTTGTGATGTAGGGATTTATACCTAGTTTAGTGAGTTTAGCTATAATTTAAGAATGGGAGATGGTGTCAAAAGCCTTGGCGAGGTCAAGATAGGCTGTGTGAACCACCTTACCCTCGTCTATGCCTTTGGTGACTGCCTCAAAGAAGTCGATCAGGTTCAGAAGGCATGATCTGCCTTTCACAAACCCAAACTGGGTGGGGTCCAGAGTTTGAAGGATACCAGTGTCTTTGTTTATGAGTTCCATGATGATACATTCCATGGCCTTGCAGACCAGGCTCGTCAAGCTAACAGGCAATAGTTCCCATGATCAGTGGTGGCTCCCCCTTTGTGGAGTGGATGTTGGCAATATCAGTTGGTTCTGTAATTTTCGTGCTGTTGTGCTGTAACTCAGAGCAGAACTGGGTGTTGCCATTGAGATTCTTGACATAGCTATAGAATGCTTTGTTGTTGCCCTTAGAATAAGTGGTGAGTTTGTTTTCATAACTAGCTTTGCAGGATCTTATAAGGGATCTCAGCTTCTTACTGAGGCTGACCAGGGAGCTCCTCCACTCATGGGATTTTACTCTCTTTTGCAACAGTCTCTTCCTTCTGTTGCAGAGTTTGTTTATGGCAGGGGACCACCAGACTGGCTTCCTTTTTTTGGAGGATAGTGTCTTGGTTCTGTTTGGGATAGCATGAACCATACACTTGTGTAAGTGCTTATAGAGTGCATTTGTGTAGGTTTCAGCAGTCATAAATGTATTGTCCATCTGCATGGGTGTCATGAAGTTCGCCACTTCTGTCTTAAGAAGCATGAAGTTGGCTTTGGAGAAATTTTTTACTGTGGTTTCCTTAATGGTGGGTGGGGGTGGGATGTGGATATCTAGGGTGATTAGCTTATGGTCGGATCTGACCAACGAGAAGTTGACTTCATGTGACTTACAATGTTAAAGACACATATGCACATTAGAGTTCTATTTAGCTGAGCTAAGCAAAGCTGCATGGTGTGGTGGGATGCTCAGCTCTATGCTAAAAATGTATAAAGAAAAGAAAAAATGGGAGATAGGAAAGTGGTGAAATGGGGGAAAGCAGGGAGAAAAACATAGTGAAAGGCAGGTAGGGATGTGCAGGAAGGGTGTAGGAAAGAACCATAGCTATCCATTTCTTCTACAGCAACAACTGTGCACTTTGACAGATTTTGTAGATGAATTTGAACTCTCAAACCCCAGAGAGAGGGGTAAGGACAACATAACTGCATTGTCAAGCCAATTGGACAAAATTACTTGTGTCCAGTGGACACATGTGAAATGGAGAGCTATGTATGGGGCAATATATTTTTTGGGACAGGTCTCCCCCCCTTTTTTTATTAAGGTGAGAGTGGAATGAGGGGAAGGGACTTAGGCACATGTTAGGAGGTAAGTTGGGTAGGAGAGGATGCATTTGCAGACAGACAACACAGACAGGACAGCAGACAGGGGTGGTGTGTGACACATGAGGTGGGTGATCACCTTGAATGGGGAGGATGTTGTTGAATCCAAATCACATGTGCCTCCAGACGGCAGCAACATGACTCTTGTCCCCACCCATGCAACTGTCGGCACTCTTCCTTCACTTCCCCAATGTTAGCTGTGCTGAAGGCTGAGTGCCAGGGTGAGATTACCCCAACAGGTTGACCAGCATGCCCTCAGTCCATTGCAGGTGGCATTCATAGCTTCCATGAAGAATCCTGCACACCATGACTGGCAGTTGATCCTGGATGACAATGCCCCCATTACCACTGCTCCCAGGTGGAGGTTGGGTCCCGTTTCCTGAGGCGGTACCACCCAATGCCACAGATGGTGCAAGGGCAGTGGAGGGGGCACCACCAGTATGGGTCCCAGATGTGCCAGAACCTGATGCCACAGCCAGACATAGCAAGGTAGGTGGATCAGCCAGAACCTGCCTACCCCGACATGCTGTGGTAATGGAGGTATAGCAATAATAAGTAAAGGTTAGTTGTGAACAAATCATTGTTAGTAATAATAGCATGGCAGAACACTGGAAAAACCCGATTACATGTCAATACATATTATGTGAAATACAACAATAAATAAAACAGTCAGCATAGTAACAGCATGCCAATAATAGTTACAGCATAACGCCAACAAAATAGGTAATTTAACAAGATATGTTAATATTCAACCATTATAATACATAACAGCAATAAAACACATGTCCCAAAATACAGTTAATGTAACAACATATCTTAATAGTAAACCATAACCAATAAATTATTTATTTATTTATTTTATTTATTTGTTTGTTTATTTATTTATTTATTTAACATTTGTTTACCGGGAAAGCCTAACTTGGAAAGAGCCAATTTTCCGCAGAGGTCCCAGAAGAAAAGCTCCAATCACATGTCTTTGTAATGTGGAAGGAAACTGGAGCACCCGGAAAAAAACACAAGAACTCAGTGAGGATATGCAGACTCCATACAGAAGGCACCCCAGTCAAGAATTGAGCCAGAGAACCTCTTGTAAGGCAATGAGAAATAAATGAAGATAAGGGGTGGGAAGAGAGAGAAAACAGTCCATTAGTAACATTTCCTGCTATTTTCTTGACAACAATACTACTACCTACTCTACGTGTCTGTATTTTGTTTATATGTACATTGACTACAAGTCTCCTATAGCTGATATAACACATACATACCTCTCAAGCTATTTGCATGGGACACTATGGGCCAAGCAGTAACAACTGCAGGTACACAAGTACATAAAACATTTGCACATCAGGTGGACCTACATAACTACCAAGGTGTTCTGTGGGCTGATTTTGGTGATACTTTGCAATCTAGGTAATCATTTCCATGGTAATCCTGTGACAGATTACACACTATTAATTGCATAATGTGAAATTGTGACACTTGAGAGAAATGTATATGTACAGTACAGACACTAAATAGCTGTCATGCCTTGGTTGGCAGGCATGGGAATAAAACCCAATAGTAGAGACTGCAGGGGACATCTGCACAGAATATATTAATTGACTGCAGCAACTTTTAACAGACACTCCAGGCATACAGCCATACCCGGATTACACATTTTATTTCTGACTGATCATTGCTGATGAACACAGTCTTGCTAACAATTTTGACAGTTTGTGACATCTAAACACACACAGTTATCCAGTCATAATATGGGCTACCTCACCCATTTACCTGTAGTTGCTGTGGAGAGAGAAATTTTGAGCATTACATGACTGCTACTATAATAATTAGAGTTGAACCCTGGACTGTGTATGGCAAAATGAACTGTATACAGAGCATTTAACAAACTGAGCTACTGAGTCACTGCTAATTACTGACTCAATGATATTTGCCTAGAGCTCACCTGGAACCAAAATATGATCTGGTAGTACTACTATAATGTTATACTAGGCTGCAGTGACAGTAGAGCACACATGCATGAAATACAAGCATAACACAGATAGGAGGTAAGCTAGATTTCAGTATCATATCTGTGACATCAACAAACAATATTAGCTCAAGGGGTGGGCTACTTCACCCATATACCTTTATTACCTGATGTCTGTGGATGACAGAGCATTATGTGACCAATATTGGCCTAGAGACAGCCTTGAACAGTACTTATATGAGTTAACTGATACAATTTGCAGCCATTGCATTTGCATTCTACAGCTATTGCATTGTTATACTTGACTGCAGCTCCTTACCTTACAGACTCACTGTATACAACTCTACCGCAATGGTTACAACAAACCATTTTCCTTGGTGTTATTGGTATTGTTTCAGTTTTTTATTGCACTACAGTTACCACTATTCATTCATTGCAATACAGCTCTAATTCCAAATTTCTTGCACTACAAACTTTACTGCATATACTTTAATGCAGTTATTGCCATTGTTTCCTGTTTTTATTGCAGTACAGTTAGCATTATTCATTTATTGCAATACAGCTCTAATTCCACATTTATTGCACTACAAACTTTACTGTATATACTTTAATGCAGTTATTGGCATTGTTTCCAGTTTTTATTGCACTACAGTTGGCATTATTCATTTATTGCACTGCAGCTCTAAGTCCACATTTATTGCACTACAAACTTCACTGTATATAGTTTATTGCAGTTGATGCTTTACTCTTTCTTATTTATTTCACTATAGTTAGCATAATACATCTGTACTCACCATACTCACAACACAACCTGGCCCAGCACCCAGCATGTGACTCGACATTGCAAGCCCTCTCAGCTGTAGCTGTTGGGAGAGAGGCACACCATTATGTATTCCAGTTTTCCAGGCATTCAGAATACATATTGGTAAAACTGAGGAAAAAGTACTTATGCATTTGTGGGACATTCCCTGCCCTCGCTTCTTGGACCCAGGTGTCCAAGAGTCCCCTGTTCTGTTTTTTCAGGCCATCATGGTGATGATAACACTGCTCACTTGTGCGGGAGGTACCAGTGACAATGGTAAGTTCTCTGGCCAGTCAGTCCCAGGCCTCCACCTTGCACTCTGAGCCCTGGAAACTGCCCTGCAGCAGCTTGTCAACATTATTTTGTACGAGGAGCCCAAGCATGACCCTGGACTCCAGAATGCCCCAATGCTGAGCATGAAAGCATGCCCCTTCTCCACCGCCAGCCATAGTACACTGTCAGTGATAGAACTCCAATAGATTCTGCTGTATTCCCATCTATTGAGCTTAATATAGGCTGTTTTCCCATCCTTACACATAATTAGGCAATATTCAAAAAAGCATCACGTCACTTAGCACCCTGCAAACCAGTGCAGCTGAGCTGAGATTCACAAATACTGGCAGAACCACAGTCTTAGCGGAACTTAGCAGCATGCAAACAAGCCAAGCAGTGTACAAACACTGGCAGCCATTACCATGTTTATGCAGTGCTTAGAAGATCTCAGCATAATTGAGCAGAGCTTAGCAGAGCACAGCAGGGCCATCTTTTATTAAAAAAATGCATAATATGTAATCAAAATTAAATAAATATTTTCTCTTCCATGTATTCAAACCCTGGACCTACTGCACATGAGGCAGTAAGCAACGAGGATATTAAAAAATCTGATATACCTTCACATATACCACTGAGCTACCTATAAGCAGTGCTGTGCCACATAAACATGCTTAGACACACTTAAACACACCTTTAAATAAATAATTAATTACATCTGTTTTCTATTTTTAGATGTCTGGCAGTTGTTTGCTATCTTATATGTGAGCACAGCTTGGCATTGCTGGACTCCCAGCCACACTGTGCAAACCGACTTTTCAAAAAGAAACTTAAAAATAAAACAAAGGAAAAAAAAATAAAACAAAGGACATTACAGGGAGTCTCATACTCCTCTGCAGCCACTGTTAGCACTACACCTCTCCCTACACTGATTCAATAACCCTGTCCCTTGGCTATCCCTTGGCAATGCTCCATCATAAACATGCATGGCTCACTGCCGAGGAGGAGCCATGACAGTGAACACAGATACAATCCATGTAGACTCTACATGGTGCCTAAATGGATTTTATTAAATCCTGAGGGGTGTTTATTGCTAAGGGGAGGTTTATTCATTCAAAAAAAATTGAAAAAACTTCCATAAAGCTCTTGATGGCACAAGCACTAAAACAATAAAAAACTCAGGAAACTTGATAACTTTTTAGCACTTTCATTCTATTTAATTACCAGAACTTCTTCAAAAAATGCTCACAGTACACAAATGTATGTTTAAATAAAACATAAGAAAATGACATCACACTTCTCATCCAATAAACTTAGTTCATCAATTAAAATATTGCCAAATGTAAAAACTGAATAGCTTAAAGCCACAACTATCTTTACAAAATACTTTGCAATCATCCAACATATAAAAAATAATGAATTAAAGAATCCTATAGTTTAATAAACTCTTTACAGATATAGTTTAATTTATACCAGGTTCTATATCCACATGCAAAACTACTTGCCATTTTAATTCTAAGAATTTCAGGTAACTGTTGTAACAATCTACAAAATGAAATTGGTCAACTTTCTCTATAACTGAAAGAAAAAGTTTTGAAAGTCAATACAGCAAATGCTGTGCCTATACAGTACATTATTGACATCCTTTTTTTCTTAATAACAATAAATGTTCCCTAATTCTAGTGTTAAGATTACACTTTGTTTTTGCAATATAGAAACTATTACAACTTCCATAATAGGCAAGATAAACCAAACCCTGACTTCTACAATTAAACCTGTCATTCACCATTAAAGTGTAGTTGACATGTAATGCTCCCTAATTCTAGTGTTAGGATTACACTTTGTTTTCCCAGTGTAGAAACTATTACAGTTTCCACAACAGGCAAGATAAACTGTTGGTGTCAATGTACCTGCAATATTAACAGGTTTGACAAGAAAAAGTCCCTACAAAACAATTGAGATCCACTTCTCTTCCCACATTAGAATGTTCTAATAAACTCTTTAAATTCTTATTTCTTTTGTAAATAAACTGCAGTTTATCCACCACTATTTTACTTATCTCATGTTTACCAACAATTACTTTCCAATTCTCTTTTAGTATTTCCTTAAATTTATAACCATCTATACTCATTGGTATAGGAAAATCCAAAGATTTATTTGTACCATCTCAATTTTTTTGAAGGTAAAGCCAGAAATAAAAATTGGTGAAAATGTGTTGTTCCTGCTAGTAATAACCTCCACAGATACCTTGACCAGTAAGAATTTAAAGAGTTTACTAGAACTATGCATGCTTACTCAAACTTTGGACGACATTCTTGGCAAGGCACAGTCAATTATTCAGCAAGCACATGGCTTTTTTTGGAACTTTGAGGTACACAAACAGGTTGTTAGACAGAAACTCATCCTTGGATGATAGCACCATTGTTAGAGACAATGTAACCAGTGGGAAGAATTGCTTTGTGAGTGATTTCTTGGTGAGTGGTGATGCTAATCCATTCTCTAATATGACTTATACCAATGTAACTGTTGAAGAAACCTCTGTACATTGACACCAATAGTACTCATTCCTTCAAATATGCCAACCACACCTTAGTGGCGAATGACAGGTTTAATTGTAGAAGTTAATTTGGTTTATCTTGCCTGTTGTAAAAACTGTAATAGTTTCTACACCGAGAAAACAAAGCGTAATCTTAACATTAGAATTAGGGTGCATTCATTGTCATTAAGAAAAAAGGATGTCAATAATCCACAGCATTTGCTGTAGAGAGTTTCGAAGATTTTCCTTTTCAGTTATAGAGAAAGTTGAACAAAGTCATTTTGCAGATTTTTACAACAGTTACCTGGAATTCTTAGAATTAAAATGGCAAGTATTTTTTCATGTGGATATAGAACCTGGTATAAATGAAACTATATCTGTGAAGAGTTTATTAAAATATAGGATTCTTTAACTGATTATTTTTGCATGTGTTGGATGATTGCAAGGTATTTTGTAAAGGTAGTTATGGTTTTAAACTAATCAGTTTTTACATTTGGCAATATTTTAATTGATGCACTAAGTTTATTGAATGAGAAGTGTGATGTCATTATCTTATGCTTTATTTAAACATAAATTTGTATACTGTGAACATTTTTGGAAGAAGTTCTGGTAATTAAATAGAATGAAAGTGGTGAAAAGTTATCAAGTTTCCTGAGTTTACAAGATGTTGTGATTGTAGTAAGCAAAATGTTACAAGAGCTTCTTGGCACAGTAGGACCAGATACAACAACACAATAATCAATACGTCACCAGCATGCTTGCAGAAGAGTGGAAGTAATACAATAAAGTATTTGTCAAAGATACACTTAAAAGTAAGCATATGGGTTCAATTTGGTTTGCTAGCTAAGAAATGACAAAGTATATATTATAACAGCAAAGATACCATGTAGCAGTACTAAAAGAACTGGTTGTGGTTGAGAAATACACAGCACAAAGATACAATGTGACCAACTAGTTAAGAAATGACACAACAGTTACTATCACAATAAAGGTACAGTATAATAAAGTACTGAAGTATAGCTACATCTGAGAAATACACAGAGAGCTACATCAATGGTATCAAAGCTGCATCCAGGCTCAGAGTATACAGATAGTGTCACACACTGCTGGCATATGCTTCCAAGTGCTGCCAGGTGCACACAAGTAGTAATGTGAATTAGGCAACAGAATATAGTAATTTCTGCAATGCAATTGGTTTCTGTAAATTTTTGAAGAATTACAAGAGCTAGCAAGGATGTAATACTGTATTCCTTCACTCTCTTAATTTGATTTTCATTACAATATCTGCATATTTTTTTGTATGCATACATTTCATGTTTGTGTTACAGAGAGATGCAAAGACACTAAATAAAAGTATAAACAGAAAAAGTATAATCTCATATTTCTGAAAAAATTATGGAATTTATTAATGGATGACTGTCTGAACAAATACATTTTCACTTTACTTAACCAAATTCATCAAAAGCAATTCATTGTTACCCAGTTACCTACTTCTTAATGTCCTATGGGTTGTATATCTTTTTTTTTTTTTTTTTACATTTGTTAACAGCATAGTTCAGCTGGTCTGATGAGCCCTTTCAACCATGACCCAAGCCAGGTCCACTAAAATAAAATAGAATAAGTTAACACAGAAAGTGAATGCAAGTTATTATAATGTATTTTTATGAAAAGGTTAAACTGAACAGCTTACAAATAGTGGAAAGTACAATGATTTGAGAAGAGAGGCATTCTTAAGTTATGCCACCATATTTGATTACAGAACTTTTGCAATAGGGCTATGTGGTCTATCTTACGCTTTCTTTATGAAGAAGTGCTTTTTTACAGCACTTTGCACACTCTTCCCAATGTCTACAAACAGTGCACTATTTTCTTCATTATCTCTGCTTATCTGAAAAATGCTGCTCTCTGACTTTGTTAAATATTTTCAGGTGCTTAACTTTATTAATAACGTTCACTGGTGCCCTATTTCCTCTAGAATATGCATATCAGGTTCCTCCAGATTATATTTTCATTTGTATTCTCCAGTAAAACCCATGGGATATATTTTTGCTCTTTTTTTTCACTTCTGTTCTGTTCTGTCATTGTTTCAGCTTTTGCTGAGACACTAATGTGTGTAGTTCTGTAGAAGCAAAAGCAAAAAAAAAAAAAAAAAAAAAAAGCAGATAAACTTCCTATTTTCTGCCAGAAACGTCCTTGCCTATGTGTCCAAAATCACAGCACACACCCTTATTGCATTTTCATACTACTTGGTTGCCATTTAACCAGCTGATGCCATATGCAAACTTCATTTTTGATTTGTATTGTTCAAAGTATCCTATCTGCAATTTTTACTTTTAACTGCTCAGGCACATGCTATCTAAGTTACATCTGATATCACATATTCTGTAACTCCAAATTTCTTGTACTTCTACCTAAAACCTATCCTTTTTTTGTATTGACTCTGTTGTGAAGTTTTGTGCCAACTGCAAAGGACCATATCTTACCCTGTATTGCTTCTGCATTACCCTTAATTGTACAGTCTCAAGGGCCTACCACAAGTGTTCTCATGTTGGTAGCTGGAAACACACTTGCTCACTACCACTTGCTCTAATCAGCAAGTGCTCTAACTCCCACAGTGAATTACCTGTCCCTCCCGACATCTGACCTACTGAATAGCATAGTCCTACCAGAATCTTAACTTCGACCTTGTAACTCACTCCATCACAACACTCTCCTCCTTAATTCTAAATATCTCAATTGCTCCCTAACTGCAAAACTCCACTCTCACACTCTAAACTCCACTCCTGTTCTTTAAACCTAAAACTGCCTTTCTACTCTCTAAACTTAAATTCCCCAATGACTCTAACCATAAACTCCTCTCCCACTCCTTAAACCTAAATAATCCCCCTCCGTAAATCTAAATCTCCCTTCTGGTCATAGGCTGAAACCATAATCTGCACTCCTAACCCTTCCTACTCCATCCTACGCCATCCATGTGGGTGTTGGACTTACATTGCTCAAATATGGCTAATGCATTCAGGTGAAGTTCAGCAGCACTGCTCTCTGTCCCCTTTGCTGCCACAAATCACTTGAACATGCATTTGAGTTTGTGTGTGAGCAGTCAACCATGCAAACTACATGATGCCTAAGTCCCTGCCTGGAAACTAGTGGTATACAGGCACCTGGGACTCTGCTGTTTGTATTATATCCCAGTGAAAAGAAATTGCTGAAGAACAAAACCTTAAAGTACACCAGTTTTAACTCAAACGTTTGCTTAATACAGTGCTAATATCACCGCACACAACAAAAAATAAAAGTTAAGAAATTAATAAAAGTAAAATCTTTAACATCTAGCAATATATGGACATGTATACAGTTGAAATATTCCTGAACAGTGGTTTTTGGTTGTTTTAATGAAACATTGCTTCCTTGAGTAAGGTTGCTATGAGGAGGCCTTTCTTCTTATTCATGAGATACAGTGACTGTAGCACAAGGAACTGTGCTTTCTACATATGGTGTATGCATCAAGGGATGTTTTTTCTCCTGTGAGCTAATACATTGCATCAAATGTGCTGATGAACTAACACTTACTGCCCTTCTAACTGCTTTCTTTTTTCAGTCAGAAGTGCATTTGGTGTAGATAAGCACCACCATCTATCCTGGGTTCATATCTAAGTTGTGCTTTGTTGCAAGTGACTAATACTGACTGCATAAAAACACCCATTCACACATAAGAACACATCAACCAAAGACATTATTTTAAACAAAATGTTCTGTAAACTGACATACTTAAATACATATTTATTTCTGAATATATATTGTTTGATATGATAATCGGACTGTCAAAAATTAGATGTAAAATCGTGCTGCCTTACTTGCCTGATACATTTTTTTAAGTTCTGATAATAAACTTTAGGTGGCATACATATTTTTTTAACACAGAGAATGAATCAGGCGATACTGGCATTACTCAAGAATTTTGGAATTTTTGCAATGATGTCATGATGGCAAAATAAAGATTTACAAGCGTGCACTGTCACTTGTCCTTTCATACATTATTTAATTCATGTGCAAGAAGCTTGCATGTACTGTTCTGTCCAGCTTAATTGCAGACATATCACATGACATGTTGCAGTAATGATGGAAGATTTTGTCAGACTAATGCATTACATTATTCCTAGACAGAAACATGTCACCTATGCTACTGGATGGTAATGTAAAACCCACATTTGTCCTGCTTAGGTTCTCTTATTAGGTGGTCTGTAATTCTTATCACTAAAAGAAATTGTACAGGATGATAAAAATAATAATGTAGATCATTCGCTGCTTAGCTTGTAAAACTATCCATAGGGAGTAAAACACAGAGACAAAGCTAAGTGTTTTTTAAAGGATTTTGAGCAAAACCGGTTTTGTTTTCATATTATTAACAGCATCGCCATCTGGTGGCTATACAGTTTTACTTTTGTTTTGTCTAAGCATTAAACAACTGAGAAGTACAATGTATAAAAATTGAATTTCACACACAATCTTGAAGGTAATTGCTTAAATAAGGAATTAAGTTGTCTAGTATACAGTGATCAGAATTGTCTTAATATATAACACAACGCATTTTATTTCTGTAGATTTCAATTCAAAATGCTTTTTCACACTGGTCGTTCTACTATATAATTAATAAACAATTGAACTCTGTATATTAGACCAGTAATAAGGAAAAGGTGATGGAAAGCATCAGAAACAGGACGAAGCAAAGAACAGAAAAGGCATAACTCTGAAAGCTTAGACAGGAAGACTAGCTGCATTTTGTAGCAATAGTAAGGCAATGGTTTCAGTGCAGAAAACCTTGTGCTGATGGCACCCAAAACTATCTTTATATGTGACCCTGGATGGGTTTGATTTAACTGTGCGTGCAGCATATGTGACTGATGCACCACTGCTGAGTTAACATGACTTTTCTAGTAAATCTCAAGCAGGACAGAGTTTGCCTTACATGAACACATTCTATTCTTGAAAGGGTCAGTGCTTTCACACATAACAGCTCACTGACGTATGACACTGTAACAGTAAAGATATGTACTGAGTGGATAATTTGGTTACTAGGATATTAATAGGTAATAAATGAAACATGTCAGCATTTGAACTCTTCTGCCTGCTATTTTGTTAGCATGGACTACATGGATAATATGCATGATCACCGTAAAATATAACTAAGCAAGTTAGTAGAATGCAAACATCATATTCAGTGATGGTTTTGTGAAGCTCGAGGTACAAATCCATAAGGTAACCTCACCAATAGCAGAATCAGAAAATAAACCTATGTAACCTTTTAGAGCATTTAACATTCTTCTTCCCGTTCACCCATCCCTTCCTTCTTACTTTCTGTCATGTTCCATGATGTTTTCATTTAACTTTATTTATGAAGAACCGCTGGCATGGTTAAGAAGTAGTCTGTCTGTATAATCTACTGCTTGTTTCACCTCCTTCCCCCTCTGCCCTTCACATCTCCCTGACATGATCTTGTGCATCCATTTTATGCCAACCATCTTTTCTGGTCTCTATTCAGAAAATCTTCATATCCTTTCTTCTTTTATACTCAGTTTTCTGGTGGCTATCCTTCGCCCTCCTTTCAGCAGGTGAATATTGAATGACCTCCTGTACTCTCTATAATACACAATGTATGGACTGATCAGTGCATAGTGCAGGAAGACAGCTGTCTCGTTGTTTCTTAAGTCTGTTTGCTAGGACAACCTGGTACTCTGTTTATTGTTCCCATTATCCTCCTGCTTTATTGTTGTGGTTCAGTCCAGATGTAATCAACACACATGGTCCTTTCCCTCTTGTGGGGACATCATTTCCACATCACAAGCTGAAATGTCACACTGGGGTTGCACACACCCAAGCCCAGATTCTGACTTTGTTGGTAATGAACATTACCTGCCACCCATCTGCCAACTTGATCAGCCTTTCCAAATCCTCCCTTTAATGTTTCCTCATATCCTTTATGACTTACCCTAATTGTTGTTGTCTGCAAAGGCTGTGTGTTCTCACTTCTCCAAATATTTATGAAATGAACACACTCGAGTGCACTTTCTTATGTTAAACTTATACTGTGGAACTAAAGAAGAACTCCATGTTTTGTGAGTTTTATGTGAACTGACATAGGTACTGAGACAATCACAGGGAGATCATAGGATCAAAAAATCACAGCAGTTATAAGGCAAAGGAAGTAAGTGAGCAGACCATTTGTTCCTTGCTAATAGCTACTGCCATCTCCCAGTCTGTCTCCCAGTTCTGGGATGGCAAAACATTTCAGGACAGAGTTGAATTTGCACACACCCATTTAATCATCCAGGTTGCTCTTGAAAGATGTGAAAGTGTTACTCTCACATGCAGTTTGGTCCAGTGATGGGGTAACCACTGTGTAATAAATCTGTCCCTCTAACATGTTTTATTTATATGTTACTGGAGGTTTAGGTCATTAATTTGAGTGTTTGTGGAGCTGTTGGTCTTATGGAGGTACAAGACTTCCAGTAGAATAAGGTCCTTGATGGCATGGCATACAAGACGTAGATCTCCTCCTAGGTGCCTATAAGTAACTGAGTATAAGAACAGAGTTTCAAGCCTCTCTTGGTAGATAAGGGGTTTTACACCAATAGCCTTTTTAGTTATAAACCTTTGGGACCTGATAAATTCCAAAAGAAGCATTAAACTCCATAATTGGCCTGAATTGGCCTGAGTGCACAGGGATGCATTTAAAAATAAGTTAGTTTTGATACAAGAATTTCCTGCTTACTGTTACTACATGGTGATAGAAGGAGAGAGAGTTGTTGACCCAGGTGCCAAAGTTCTTGTCTACTATGTAGACATTGGATTTACTGCACATCAGCAAGTCAAATGGGATCAGAAATACTCCTAGGCATCTAAACTTCTTCACCAACATCAATAGAATACTTTAGAGTGACAGGTATATCTCACAAAGGATACTGCTGCTCTGGAACAGACTACACATCCCTATAAAACAAAATTCATCCCAATTCATATTCAAGCGCAACTTGGGAAACAGAAAATGTACCCAAGGACTGTCCCCTGTACTACTCGTAGACAAAGGCAGATCCTACGTCCTTCATCCAGTGCATGGATCCCCTTAAATTACCTATAGTATGATCCCAATTATGCTAATTAAGGTTACTATAAAATTAGTGACCACAGAATGGGTAAGGCCAGTCTCTAACCAAATGGCATAGGTTAATTTGAGCACTAAAATGAAAACTGGCTGGGTCATAATGGTAGCTAGCCTAGTACTTACCTATGAACCTGCATCCACTTTGCTTGGGGTACTGATTACGCTGTATACGTTGTAGAGGAAGAGTCGTGTTTACCAGTTGTAACAATACTGTAGTTTTTTGCATTCTATAAAATCCTTTTTTTTCTGTGCATCATCGGTTCATAAGGACTAGTTTTACATTTAGAAGGAAGTGAATGATAACACCAAGTGACAGTCATTGGCAAATGAGTTTAGGCATAGGTACGAGTTTAAGGTATGGAATCTCAAAAGTATATGCTGCTTTATTTCATGAATATTAAGCAACATTTTCTTATAAAGGTTACATTTTGAATGCAAACTTCAATATGTGAATCACACAACATACATTTAAAGAACTGTGACACTGAGTAGGACACGTGGTCTAGAACATGAATGGCAGAGGGATGTATGTTTAAATTAATGGGTGCACTCAAGGCACCATGCAAAACACTGATTACCTATGGCAAATGTAAATATTAATAAAAAAGCTGTTCACATCTACTGTAATTAAATTCAAAACACTCTGAGGATGTTTATATGATGTTTTGAGAAAATGTTTTGGGTTCAAACATCATTTCATAAGTGTAAAGGTTACAACTTCATACAAACATTCTTCTCAGAAAATAGATAAGACAGTCTAGGCAAACTGGTACCATCCATTAAAGTAAACTCTGGTCAGGTTAAACAGTTTGTTCTAAATAATATAATATAATATAATATAATATAATATAATATAATATAATATAATATAACATAATATAATATAATATAATATAATATAATATTATATGATAATTTTCTATCCCCATTACAGCAGGACTTTCCTCAATCTCACATCACAGACAGCACACTACCTTTCATAAATTCCATCCATAATCACAGAAATAACAAATCCTTGGTGTTTGCAGTCTTTCTTGATCTTTCTGAGATACTTGACACTCTTCCACAATAAACTCCTCCAAAAACTATCAACAGTAGGGCTTCAATTCTAACCCCTCTCTTTCCTGGTTCTATTCCCAACTCTCCAATAGAATACAAAATGTTAAATCACCATGGTCCATCGCCTACATATGTTCAACATTTTTATCAATGATCTGCCTTCACAATATGGCAACTCTTCCATGATTTAATGTACAAATGGTTCTCCCATCGTCCGAACTGCCAAAACTATACAAGAAGTTCATGCTATTGCATCACACTCGTTGTCCTCTGTAGAAATTTGGCTTAAAGACTCAAACATTGTTCTAAATTGAATAAATAAATAAACAATGCTGTTTGTGTATTTATTTAATAGTTTCTATTTATATTTGTTTATGGTCGTAATGCACATATCTCAATGGACTATTTGCAGGCACATGATCACGTAAGAAATGAAAAAACATATTTACAGATATAAGGATAAGCTATAAAACATATTCATATTTACAGATGTAAAAATATGCTGCAACATTTAGTTCAAGAAACAGTTTACAATGTCAGAAGATGGATGGTTCACCTCCAAAGCCCTTCACAATATCGAGTCCAATTTCATCCTTACCTCCGTAAATGGTACCCCATCAAAACTGTTAACAATACCAAACTTCTAAGGCTCACAATCAACAATAATCTAAAATCTGGTATGCACGTACAACCAGTAACTAAGAAAACCCATCAAAAACTGGGTTTGCTCTATAGAACCAAAGCCTGCCTTACTGACTCTATTAGGAAATGTATTGCATGTGCAGTACTCATCCCAACCATCTCATATGCCACATTCACTTGCACTAAACTGCACATTACCCAACTCACTATCAAAGAACAAACTTAAAACAAAATTACAAAATTTGCAACATACTCTCCTTCTCAAGCTTGCCAGAACACAGCAATAAGACAAATGAATTGGGATTTATTTCTAATCTCCTTAAAGTCTATCAACATAAAGAAGCCCTAGAATTCTATACTCTTTCAACAAATGTTCCTCATTATCATCACGCAAGATTTGGTAGTCTACCCTCCTTGCCCTCAGGTCTCCTAATAAATTCTTATCAAATACCAGTTTCTCCAATAGCACAACTGGAGAAATATTCTACTCTTCTTGTGTGACTAATGACTGGAACTCCCTTCCATAACTACTGCAAGAAACCTTAAACTTTACAGAAGTATAATCACATTTTTTCATCAAATGGATTTGTGACTGTTCATACTTACCTAGGTAATCTATCTTACTTCTAATCCTGAACTCTTCTCCTTCTTCTATAAGTACATCCACTCCTCTTCTATCTCCCCCAGTTCATAGGTTCATAGGTTATTACAAGATTATGTGCCCTTGTGGGCCATTTTAAAATGAGTCAAATTTTGTAGCCCAAAAGTAAGAATCAAACTCTGTACCTGGTGTTTATGAAAAACGACTTAACCATTATGTAAACCCCCCAACCACCAGCCTTTGTCTTAATCTGCTTATTTATAATTGTTAAGCTGTATATATCATGTTAACTCTTGTGCTTTACTGCCAGCTGACCGCAAACAATATAATTTGATATATCTATTACAAGTGCTATGTAATAGTGTAGTCTTGTATGTCTTATAGATTCATGGCATCACAAATTGTTACAAGGCTAATGACATAGGGGGCCTTACTAAGCCTAGCCAAGTTTCCCCAAGAGAATAATAATGTCCTGTATCTAAACAGGGCATTGAGGGCCAGGCATTTATAAGCACCACAGTCCATAAACTGATATGGGTGTCAGACCCGGTGTAACACTGTAAATTTACTATTCTTCATCCACTGGTCTAGGTTGTGCTTAAACTGGGTAATAGACAAACTCAGCTTCACATGAATGGGTAGCCTTTTCCATAGGAGGAACAGTCTGTGGGATATAGATCTGTGTCTCCGGTATGTTCTGTTTAAGTCACAGAGAAAATTCAAGTCCATAGATCTTGTATTTCTGGTACACTTTCACTTATGAATATGCAGGAGATTCTTAAGTGTAGGGTTTGTGGATGCCTTGCAAGTCAGACATTAAATCACACCTCAGCAATCTGTAGGAGACTGAGTAGAGGGAAAAGGAGCATTGTACTCTATTATTGGTCTGATAAGGGCAGAGTACAGTGCAATAATGACCTCTTTGGACCTAGATACCATGCCCTTACTTATACGTTGCACAACATAAAAGGACTTCTCACCACCATGATCAAGTGATGGTCGAAGGTAAGGCTATTGTCTACGTGCATACCTATATCCCTGACCAGTGGGTCAACTCTTATGGGTGTATTATCAACATGGTAATTAGCTTGGATGGTTGACTTCTCAAAGGGTACAACTATGCATTTCTTAGCATTGAGTTTAAGACTATGGCTTTAACACCATTTCTTAGTCAGAGATAGACCTTCTTGAAGAATGCAAGTGTCTGCAGGGGAGTCAATGATAACACCCAGCTTGCAATCATTTGCAAACTTAGTCAGCCATAAACCTTCAGCATTTAGGAGGTTACTAGGCTAAATTGCTTCCATTTCAGAGAAATAGATGCCAAAAGGAATGGGTCCAGTACCAAGCCCTGGGGACTCCACTAGTGACTAGCCTGTTGGTGGTGGTGGCCTCACCAATTTGGAACTCCTGGTTCCTATCAGTCAACCAGTTGGCCATCCAGTGGGTGATAAAAGGGTTAATATCTAAAGTAGTGCATTTGTCTATAATGCCTGAGTGGGGTACTGTATCAAAAGCCTTGACCAGGTTGAAGTAAGCTGTGTGCATAGTCTTAGCTTCATTCAGTGCTTTGGTGACCCTCTCAAAAAAGTCCTGTAATGGGTCCACCATTTGCAGGTCACCTATGTCCTCATTTGTCAAGTCCAGGATGATTCTTTCCATGGCCTTATATATGAAGCTGGTAAGACTTATGGGCCTATAGTTACACAGATCAGTGGTTGGACCTCCTTTTTGCAGAGGAATGACTGTAGCTATCTTCCATTCCTTGGGCACAAAACATGATTGTAGGGTCAGCTGAAAAGTGATTCAAGTGGACCAGATTTCATGCTATTTATTAAACATCCTGGGATGTTATTGGAGCCCATCAATGCAGTATTTTTCCCTAGGAAAGTGCACTGAAGACCTTTTCCCTAGTAACTGTTGGGAGGATAGTGGTTTACAGTGCTTCTTTTGGACTATCAGGGGAGTAGGGGGGAGAACTTTGAGCTGAACCTGTCAGTCAAAGGTTGGCAATGGCCTCTGGTTCAGTATGGGTGATGCAGGTTACAATAAGTTCTGTGCATTGCTGTCTATTTCCCCTGAGGTTACTTACATAGCTGTAGAAAACTTTGTGGTTGTTCTTCACCTGAGAAGCTATGTTTTCTTCATATCTAGCATTTGAAATATTAATTATCCTTTTAACTAACTGTTTACATTGGTCAGAAGTCTTTTAGTATGTATGACTTTGCTCCTACTATGGCCAAGATTTTTTTTCTTTGGTTGTATAACAGATTGATATTTTGATTCCACCAGGCGGCTTGTCTTTTGAGTTTGCCTTATTCTTAATAGGAGTTTGCACAGCTCACTCTATACAGCTATCAATATGGATGTACAGAGATTTTGTAAATAGGTCAGCATATGCTATGGTGTTTACTGGGTTTAGGGGTGCTTGAAATTCAGACAAGGTGTCGCTTAGTAGAGAGAGGTTAGCCTTGGAATAGTTCCTAAAGATTTTTGGTTTCACTGGATTCCCAGATTTAATTTTTGTTTCTGTAATACTGCCTTATGATCAGATCAGACAAGTGAGGACATTACACTGAGTCCTCCATGTTCATGAATACAATGTTAAGGATGTTTGTACCCCTGATAGGAGAATGGAGAAACTGTTCCAGGATGTTGATATTAACAAAGTTTAGGAATTGCTGGCCTTGTGAATTAGAAGTGATGTTGGATTCCCAATCTTAGAGGGGCAGTTGAAATCCCCTATGAATATTGTATAGGGTTGAACAGTGAGAGACTCATTGTGATAGGTAGTATGGGTTTCCTGGGACATGGGGGGGGATCTAGAGGTTGCAAGAATGTGGCATGAGTTCCTGTTTATGGTGAGTTATACATGTATGAGTTCCAGTGGGTCATAAACTTTAACTAGTCTAGATGTGAGGTTGGTTTTAATATAGACTGAGATTCCTCCACCTTTAGTCCCCTCATGTACAGTAGTTGGTCTAAGGTGTGAAAGGTGTTATAACCTTGCATTGCTGGGGTACTCTCCATGATTATAAACAATGTCTCTGTTACTACACAGATGTAAGCTTGCTGGGATTGGAGTTTCCTTGTTAAGAATTCTAGCACTTAGCAGTACCATCTTCAGATATTCCTTCATAGGTTCAGTTAAGTCAGGAAGTTAATCAGTTTGCCATTGCCTAAAAAAGGCACTATGGGGGTTTCAAAGGACTTTGCCATATCCAAAAGCCTAGAGTGGACAAGTGCAGAGCATCTCTGGAAAAGCAGTGTGTTCTGTCAACCATGTCCTTCCAGGCCATCAAATATTGTACCCCCTTGGACTAACAGCATAAGCTAAGCTAACTGTTAAAACCAATCATTTTCTGTTGGTAGTAGTAGTAGTGTGCTGCTCCGTGCTAGGGGCATACCTGCCAGAGACACATAATCAATGAGCTTAATCATGTGTCACTTCATATAGTCAAGGAAGGTACATCTCAGGTCATTAACTCCAACTTGGACTATGACAAAGTCATGCTGGTACCTGTGGTTCAATAACCTGAGTACCTGTGTGACTTAAAAGGATCCAAGCCCATGATTCTCTCTCCTTATTCATTCTACTGGTGCAATTGGTACTGACAACATCTATTGGATTAGTTTTGGTTGTATAATAGAGTTTTGCCTTCAGTGTTAAAGTGTATTTACACATCTCGCATACTTTATCGGTTTTACTAACAAAAAGTGGGCTGTCAGTGTACACAAGGCAATTGCTACAATGCCTCAGAATACCCATCTCAACCAGACTGTCCACAGAGGGAGAGCTGGTAAGTGCATATCCGTAGCTTCTGTTTTACTATGGAGGATTGAGGGAAATTTAAATATTGAATAGGTCAATAAAACAAGGAACTTAAGCAATGTGCAGCTATGCACAAACTAGATGCTCCAGTAGTTAAAAAATCTGTCTAGACAGTAATGCCACAAGAGTGTAGACCACAAATGTTCCTAATGTAAAATAATTGGTTTGGAGCCCAAGTGCTTAAATCAGAAAAAAGACACTTAGGATAACAAGTGCAATAAGCCTTCACCAGCAATATATAGCTCAGAATGCTTGAGGCTACCCTCTTGTCCTGAAAGACTGTAGATCACAGACCTTCTTAGTGTAAAATAGCTGGTCTGGAGCCCAAGCACGTAAGCCACAACTGTGACACTTTTAGAATAACAAACACAATAGACCTTCAACCAGCAATTCCCAACTTAGAAGGGTGTAAGTTACCTATCCTGCTAAAAATGTGTAGACCACAAGCATTATATAAAATAACTAGTTTGATGCCCAAGTGCTTAAATCAGAACTAAGAGACTTAGAATAATGGTTACAATGTAGTCAGGCTACTAACAAGCAGTGATAAATGCAGCAGATTAAATGCAACTGAACACTTTTAGAATGTGCAGCAAAAAGCTAAATAAAATAGGAAGCAGCACAAATACAGTAAAAGCAGCTGAATAAAGTGCATTTTTTTAGGTAAGTGGGAAGGTAGGAAACAGAAGATAATTCAAGTTTAAGAGACTAAGGGGCCTTCCCAGCTGATCTCTCAGTGCTCAATAGAATTAGCTGATGAGATCAGACTGGGAGGAGTGTCCAAAATCAGATCTATAGTAGGGGGTGGGCAATTCAAAAGACACCAAGTTTAAAAGTACGACAGCTGCGGGGGAGGTGGCTGGGAAAAAAATCCATTGCAGACAGAGATCAGCAAGTCAAATAAGCACTAAAGCTAAATAAAGATGCCATTAAATATTTGTAGTTAAATGAGGAATGCTATTTCTCAGCTCCTCTCACTAATTAGCTGGATGCTATTCATTCTTCAAAAAAATTATTTTCTAACTGGCCCTAGCCAAGACCACCTAAAACTCCAACAAGAGCAAAAAAAATTAAAATAAATCAAAATTCAACATAAGAAAAAGATAAAAAATCGAAGTAACCAAACCATAAATGAATAACTTCAGTCTAAATTCAAAGGCACGCATATATCAGCAATAGTCAGGCAGAGAGCAGCAAGTCAATCAAGCATTACAGCTAAATAAAGATGCCGCTAAATATCTGTAGTTAACTGAGAAATGCTATTTCTAAACTTCTCCCACTAATTAGCTGTATGTTATTCACTGTCTGTAAAATAATTCTTTTCTAACTGACCCTAGCCAAGACCTCTTTAAACTCCAAGAAAAAATACCTTAAACAAAACAAAAAGCAATATAAGAAAAAGATAACAAAATAGAAGTAAACAAACCTTAAATAAATAATACAAAATCAAATGCAGACAGAGATCAACAATAGTCAGGCAGAGAACAGTAAGGCAAACAAGTACTGCGCTACACTCTTGTGTGCAGTTGTGTAACCTTGTGTATATCTGGACTATTGTTTTTACTTGTAACTTTCTATAATGTCATAGCCTTCCTCCAAGGGCCTTCACTGAAAAGGGGCTGCCCTGTCAGACTTCCTGATAAACAGATACAAATAAATAAATAAATAGCCAGTCAGTGGTGTGAACCGTTGCTCTAGATGATTGTCACAGTTGAAGTGACACCCCGACCCCATGTGTACAAATGGGAAATGGTGTTGTAGGCGGATGGATTTATGTATTTAGTAAATAAAGCATTTTAAAGGTAAGTTGGAGTTGTCATCTGGTTATGGGACTTCTTCAGAATCTAACAATATACAAGTGAGTAATGCTGGCCAGCACAATATATCTTATGTACAACTGTTGTCATTATACAATTATGCTTTTCTACCAAGCCACTATCAGTACAAGACCCAGTAGGAGACAGTCAATCTGACTGACTCCTTTTGAATTAACACTTTTTGCACAAATCACATTCTCTGAAAATATTTTTCAGCACTTGTTGAGGTTGTACTTTTCCCCACTGTTGAGCAACCATGGAACTGGTTAGTGGTGTGGGAGGTCTCCCCTTATACCTGTCATATCTCCAAATTTTCACAGAATGTCTAGATTTTTGCCACACATTTTTGGTCTAATCCTCAGAAAATTTGTGGCTTTCCAGTAAATCAGTGAGTATTGAATTCACTTAATAATGACAGACATTTCAGTTTCAGACTTTATATCCTTTGGAAAATACATGGTAACACAATACCTTTTATTCTAGCAACATTCTAAGTTTATAAGAGCAATATTTAAAATGTTCCCTATGTTTGGGTCTTTGTCTGCTAATTATGTTGGCTTTTGTCCAGATTTCTTGTGCTAAGAGGTTTAGAGGTATGGTCTTTCCACGCATGTAAAGTGCAAGGTATTGCTCCACTGCAAAAAAAAAATGGTTGGAAGTGGATTTTGGTTATTCCAATTTGTGGAAATGGTATTTACACAAAATGCATCCCACAGATCAAAATAATTCTGGCCTAGCATGCACTGACCCATGTTTTTAGAGGTAGCTTATGAGCTATCATCTGTATAAGGGAATTGTCCCAAGTCCGCATTCTTTGAAGTTCATATAAGGGTACTAAATGTACTTGATGAACTCCCAATGAATAAGAGCTCCATTATTCCAAGAGACTTTAACTACCCCTCAATAAACTGGAGTATCTATACTATTAATATAGGATATGTCCAAATGTTTTTGATATAATAAATAAAAACTCCATGGATCAGATCATTACCAATCCCACTAGAAGATGCAGTATTCTTACCATAGCAGTTACAAATATAATTTTACCATGCAGAAATCCCCTGGTATGTCCCTCCCTGGTTAAGTCAGATCAAAATCTAGTAACCGTCTTTCTCGGTATGTATAACTATAGTGTAAACAATATATCATATTTCAAACATACATGCAAATCTCATCAGATTCTATGATGAAGTCTTGAAATTCACTTATAGCAACATCACCTCAGAAATTGCCACAGCAGACTGATTCACAAACTACTTCAGTACACACTTAGGTAAATGCATAGAACTCTCAGTCCCATTCAAATCCAAATATAATGGGAAATTTAAAAGCAAGCCACACTGGTTGTTCATATAAATAAGTAAATTCCATAATAAAAAGAAAAAGCACATTAAACTACATAGCAGATCAAAATACCTGCAGGTAGGGAGAATATGGAAAGTATTATTAAGTCTGTGTAGTAGCCCTTGAACTTAGACAATGACATCTACAAATCCTTTTTAGCTATGTCAGGAAACTATGAAATAGCACACAGCATTGCACCAAACTCATACAAAATGGCACTACCTATTCAGACTGAGTGTACATTGCCAATATAACAACAACAAATTCAGCAACAATTTTATTCTGAAGATGACTATCAAAAGCCCTTGTATCCATAAATATCTAAAATCCCCTATAATAACTAAAGATCTTGTACTGGATGTGCTGTTCCAGGCCAAAAACACTTCTTCCATGGGACCTGATAATTTACCCAACTCACTGGCAAACAGTCTTAATCATGCCCTGGCAGAGCCACTCCAGCAGGCTCTGCCCCAGAGGTATTGCATGCAGCAGTGGTGATTCTTCTTCATAAAGGTGCTCCCACCATGGACTCCAGGAATTATAGGCCCATCAATCTGTTGAGTCTCGACATGTTATGACTGACCTGATAAGCTTTGACATTAAAAATCTATCCGGCTAAACCTGCAGCAGTTTAGTCACATTCCAAAGCTATCTTATGAAAGTTCTCCATCTTTTCTGTCATGTTAAGGGTGGTCAGAGGAACCAGAGGTCCTCATATTTGAGAAAAATATGGACAAAGAGTTTTTTCTTCTCTGTAACTCCACTAGCATCACTTTCTTCATAAACTCAAGTTGAGAAACCCTCCATGGACAAGTTTATTGCCACCTGTCCTCCTTCAAGAAATGTAGCATTGAGCATGACAGTTAGAAGGAGGCAAAGCTCTGGGATGCTACACTCCTACTATTCTGTATCTAGATAGTCCCTACTTTTGGTGGCTACAGAAAGACTTTCTTGTAAGTCAGACAAATATATGTTTATATGGGTTACCTTCATTTGATCGAAATTTCATTTGATCTAAACTCATTTGATCGAAATTTCATTTGATCGAAAACCAGTATTCAAGGCAAATAACAGGGATTTATCCCCCTCCCCAAGGTCGTGCGACCCTGGAGTTGGTATAGATAGTTAGGGGGGTGGGGGTGCAGCCCCCCACATTGGTGGGGTGTGGGGGGTGAAGCCCCCCACCTAGTTTCCTTTAAAAGAAGAAAATAACACAAAAAGTACCCCCCACACCCCCCTAACTATATATACCAACTTCAGGGTCGCATGACCTTGGGGAGGGGGACAAATCCCTGTTATTTGCCTTGAATACTGGTTTTCGATCAAATGAAATTTCGATCAAATGAAGGTAACCTGTTTATATATATTCTTACACACTGTGTTTTTATTTTCTATTTTCTAGACTGTGTTTTTTTAAGGGTTAAGGTCACAATGAGTTGTTTTCAAAACTGGCAGGAGGTGCTTGGGTGTGTACCAAAAGGACATGCATGCATGCACCCTTGAGGATGGTGAAAACAGAGAAAATATAGGACAATATGGCAATATAAGAACAGGAAAGGTCAGCAGTTATCTTGTAGAGAAGGTTCCCTCAAAATCAGTTGCTGTGTTTAAGTATATATCTGTTATTTCCTGACATACATCAATATAAGTATCCAGCCAGGAAAACACAGAGGTTGAATGGAAGCTTTCAATGTCAGATATCTGACTTCTAGCAGATAGTGATGAGGATTAAGGTTCTGAGCTGCTAATAAGCTGCTTCCTGCAGCCCTGACTACAATGTCCTCAGATTTAATTTGCTTACTGTGCGAGCTGAACATGCCTCATTAGAAAATATGAAGGTGAGCAGTGGGGTCCCAAGAGGCTCAGTGCTGGCAGTCTCCTTTTTATTTTTATTATTTTATTTTATTTAAGTCTGATGACCGGGGTAGCTGAGATTTAAAATTTCTATGGTTAGGTAGGTTGTGTAGGTGCGTGGGGAGAGAGTTACACTGTTTAGCTTAGGAGTGGGATACCAGTAGATGGCCAGGAGGTCGTGCAGGTTTGTGGACCTGAAGGAGATTTTGTTTTTTGGATCTGAGTGAGCAGTTGGGAATGTAAGGTTTTAAGGAAGTAGAGAGAGCTGGGCAGTTTGCAGGTTTAAAGATGAGCTTGTGGGCAATGGTGAGTTGTAGGTAACTGAGGTATTTGGGTAGTTCAAGCCAGTTGAGGGTGAGGAGGGAGTGACAGTGGCAGGATGAGTTTTTTGAATTGGTTGCAAATTTGGAGATCTTGTGGTAGCAGGATTTAAGTTTAGACCGAAGGTCAAGATGGAGACTGGTGAAAAGAGGGGTGCCACACATAAGGGAGGGGAGTAGGAAGGTGGATGCAAGAGTATGACGGGTAGAGGGGCTTAGGAAGTGGTTATGCCTGTAGAGGAGACCTAACTTTTGGTGGGATTTCTTGATTGCGGAGGGGATGTGGGTGTCAAATTTTAGTTCTTCATCAATAATGATGCCAAGAAGTTTGGTGTTGGGAACGATTTCAAGGAGGGTGTTGCTTTGGCTCTGTATGGTGAATGTGGATATGTCAATGGAGTTTTTGGTAGGGGAAAAAACATTAGTTTGGTTTTATTTGCATTTAGTGTCAGATGGTTAGACTGCATCCAGGTTTCTATTTTGGAGAAGGCTAGTTTTGTTTTTGCTAGGAGCTCGGTGGGAGAGAAGGCTGAGCAGATGATTGTTAAGTCATCTGCATATTGGATGATAGATGAGTCTGGGATGGATTGGTGAAAGTTGTTAATGAATAGGTTGAAGAGAAGAGGGCCAAGAACAGAACCTTGTGGGACACCTGTGGGTGTGGGAAGGAAGGGGGAGGTTGAAGTTTTCCATTGGACAGCTTGTTGGTGGTTGGACAAGTAGCTGGAAAACCAGGCAATGGTGGTGGGAGAGAGTGTAGGGTGGAGAGTTGGGATATAAGTAGGGTGTGTGAGATAGTGTTAAAGGCCTTTGACAGATCTAGGAATAGTGTGGATATGAACTTGCCTGAGTCGCATTCAAGAAAGGAAAGAAGGGCAGTCATGGTGGCCAGGGTGGAAACTGTTGGGTAAAGGAGAGGAGATTGTTTAGTGTTAGGTGTGACATGAGTTGTGCTTGTATTGTTTTATCTAGTATTTTAGAAAGAGGGGAAAGGATGGCAATAGGCCTGAAGTTGGTGGTATCAGTATTTTTGCCATCTTTGTGGAGGGGGATAATGTAAGCATGGTGCCAGATAGAAGGGACGTATGATTCTTGTATGGATCTATTTATAAGAATAGAGATGGGATAGGCAATGCTGTCTGCAGATTGTTTGAGGAAGGTGGGTGGAAGGTTGTTGAGTGCATTGCGACAGGGTTTGAGTTTGAGGAGAAGGTATTAACTTCTGATATCTCCAAAGAGCCAATACCTCTTGTCTAACAAAGTTTTCAGAAAACTGCAATGTTGTTAAGCCACCCTTTGGTACCAAAACCTACAGATGTTACTTTCCATTATAAACATTTGGTGTACTCAAAAGAGGCTAAAACTAAATGCTAAAAAGTGTAGTTGCACTTCATTTGGTATGTTGCCCCATCCCTCATTATCTTATTAGACAACAAAGCATTACAAAACAAAAATGTAGTCAAGGACCTAGTATGAAGGTTAATATCTACCTCTCTTTTGACCATAATATGGCAATAATTGTCAGGAAGTATTTTTACTTAGCCTGGCTGATTTCTAAAGTAATATCATCAAGGTTTAAGAAGTAAGCACTCCCTTATATTCCACACTGATCAGACCAGTTTTGGAGTACCCCTGCCCCTTCAGGATCTTTCTCACTAAATCTATCATGATTAGAAAGACCCCATAGGTTCCTGACCAAACAGAATACAGACCTAAAGTCCTTGACATCACAAGAGAGGCTGGAGGTTCCTCTCTTTTGTTCAGTGCCTTACAGACATTTGTGAAGGGATATCTGTCCTACTTACTGTGGCATTAGAGATCCAGTTGTCATCAACTCCTGTATCTCTGCAAGTCCAATTTTACCAGCAGTACACAATTCAACAATTTAAATATTCACCAACAGATAAATAAAACATGGTGGAGGGACTGGTTTCTAACCCAGCATCTCTCAAACCTCTGCAATAAACTTCCCCTGCATATTAAGTGTCAAAGGAAAAAACTTCAAAGACCAATACACGTAAGGTTCAGTTAAGGCACTTTAATTTACTTGCAGCAAGGAGACAAAAACATGCAAATACAAGGATTTGTCTAACTACTAACAGGAAGTATGTTCATTCTTATACTATTTTACAAGACATGGCCTTCTAAGCTGACGTAATCAAGCACAACTTTTAGCATTGTTCTACAGCAGATGTTACTTCAGATTTTCTGCTGACATGACTAGATTTGTGAGAAACTTTTCAGAAAAACAACCTGGCCTTGGTGACTATTAATCCATTTACAAGCATCTATTGTACAGTGTTACTTTTCAAGGTACTTTTCTAATACAGATACAAGAAAATGCGGATTGCAGTTCATATTTTCAAGCAGGCTTTGTACTAATTATCTGTAACTTCTACAGCTGTGTATTTTCTCATGGCACAGTGGAACTTCTTGTCTACGTTTCATACAAGTAGTATTGTTCTATTCATTATTTTCCTAACGCAAGCAGAAATCACCTGCTTCTCAGTAAATTTCCAAGGCACAAGCAAGATTTTAGCTTATAATACAAGGTCAGAAAGCAACTGCAGTTTGTACAGATTTATGCAGTATGAAATAGAATAAATGTGTTAACACTTTTCAAGCTCTAAATGCACTAAGCATATTGCTAATACACATTAATACATATTTTTCTAACATTTCCCCCCTATTAATACTTTTATTCTACTTTCAAAATAAGCATAAACAGTTTGTTTTCTTCTCCTAACCTCTTCCACTCAGGATTTGCAGTTAAGAGAGTCATTCAGTTTAGACTTATGAAAGCTTTTTAGTCTTTTAACAGTTCTTCAAACTCAGTACTTTGATATAAGGTTTCAGAAACTGACATGTCTATAAGATCTTTAATCAGTCTTTTCATGCAGGGGATACCACAACAAACACATACTCCCAGTAGGAGCATACCTACACAAATGGCAATCAGGATGTTCATTAGGATGGTACCCCAAACCATTTCTGGAAAAAGTCCATCAGTGGGTTTGGGCCTGGTTTGGTCATGGCCGACACTTGCTGAATTACCTCAAGATGATTGACTATCTCGTGTTTATGGTCAGGAATATACGAACAGCATTCTTCTTGGATTAAAGCGCACGTACCACCTCTCGCTGCTAGGGTGAAGTCGAGAGCCATGCAGTTTTGGAGCACTACAGTTCTCATAGCATTCAGTTCATCAGTCTCCAATTCGAGAGCAGAAAAAGTTGTGTTGCTCATTACTTCGAGAAGTTTTGACAGTTTTCTCAGCTCCCAGATCGATTTCACTGCTCCATATGCTGGTAATGTGCCTGCCCACGATATAACGCTATAACTCAAGTCCATGTGTGTCAGTCCTTTGCCTAGACATTGATGATCTTTCCAATGCGCATCGATTTCTCCCACTGGATTTACAGGTTTCTTGACGACTTCTCGGACATTTCGAATTTTCCCATGAGGCAAAACTGCAGTGTGTCGTATGGCCGGAACGAGGTAACCCAAAAAACAACTGCCGGACCAATTCTCAGGTAACCATTTGTATGCCTTTCTGCCACACACAAAATAACAATCCTCTACTTTAGTAGTAACCTTGCTATGAATGTACACTCGCCCTGCATGAAACATTTTTCTATCAATTATAGATAGCTGTTTATAAAGAACAGAATTATGTTTTACTTCATCAAGTGTTTTGTGCATCAATACAAGAAATGAATCATAGTTTGTATTAAAATAAAGATCTACTTTGTTACCTTAGTGTAACATCTATAAGGAACAGTCACATTGCAATTGCTCCAACCCACCTGAACAGTATCATTTTTATAAAAACACACAGTTCCCTTTTGTGGAGCAGACAAGTGCAATGCTATTTTATCTTGTGCTGTAATGGTTGAGGTATCATAAATCAAGTTCTCCCAGGTCTCATTGACCCCTAGGGGGACTGTAGTCATTAATAACCCCCTGTATGCTGTCAGCAAAGCTGTGCAAATCCAGCAATTCGAAACATTGAAAGCCTCAGCATACACATATTTAATTGCCTGGTAAGTGTTAAAGTTTGGATGCCAGTTTATGAGTAACGCTTCACATTTATTCAGTTCAGTCTGCATGGCTGCGAAAAGAAAAGGCCACAACAAAAATATTATTGTCACTAATACAGTTAACAGGATGATTATGCAATACTTCTGAGGAAAGGGTTGTTCTGCATTCCTGTTTCTTCTGGACTCTATCATTTTTGCTCTTGGCATGTAACAAGATTTTTGTCCAGTTCAAAGTTTTTAACTAATTTACAGTGCATCAAGTGGATCCAGGAGGCACGCTCCGCAATTTTGACTGCAGTGGGTGTTGATAAAAGCACTTGATATGGACCTTCCCACTTCGGAGGCGCCCAATTTTTCTTCTTAACTATCTTCAGCCAGATCCACGCTCCAGGGGGCACTGCCACTTCTGACGGTCTGGTTCATTCTTTATCTGAAACAGAATTTAACTGCAACAAATGTTTAGAATTTAACAAATTACGCATATACTCTGCTAATGTACTGTCAGCTTCCTGGTCTGCGGGCATGAGAGATTTCCACTGAGGTATATAGTAAGCCCTTCCAAAGAGCTTTTCAAAAGGAGTCAATCCTTTTGCATTCATAACAGTTCTCATGCTCAACAGTGCCAGGGGCAGACAGTACACCCACTTTCTCTGCATTTCTGTTATTAATTTTCTTAGCTTACTCTTTAAAATCCCATTATGCCTCTCTACTAGCCCTGCTGATTGCTGGTGATACGCACAATGATTCTTTAGAGAAATACAAAAATGTTTACTTAACTGCTGTATGGTCTGATTGTCACATTGTCACTGCAGATCCTTTTCAGAATGCCGAATCTAGGGATGATTTCTTTAACAAGGACTTTGGCCTCAGTCGTAGCGTCTGGATTTTTAGTGGGAAAGGCTTCCACCCACCTGGAAAACATATCTACAATGACAAGACAATACTTCTTATTTTCACATTTATTCAACTCTATGAAATCCATACAAATAGTATGAAACAGATACGGTGGTGTAGGGAAACTCCCTTGCTTAGGCTTTAACACCCCTTGTGCATGATGTTTATTACAGATGTGGCATAACGAACAAAATTTTTTAGAGTAGTTTGTAAATCTGTATGTCGTGAACACTTGGTTCACCAGCTGTACCATCCCCCCTGTTGAGACATGGCACTGCCCATGGCTCAGCAAAGCTGCATATCTAAACAAATTAGATGGCAATATCGGTTAACCTTCTTTAGAGATGTACAGCCCCTTTTCGAGAATTGCTCCTCGTTTTACCCATCTTTGTTTTTCAGTTTGCGTAGTAAGTGTTTGCACTGTCTTCAACATTTCTAAGTCTAAAATCTCAGAGGGTTGTAGTTCCTCATTCAAAAGAAATACTTCTGAAGCTGCCTGCTTTGCAGCTGTATCAGCTCTCGCATTACCTTTTGAAATCCTGTCCTGTTGCTTGGTATGAGCTGTGCATTTACAAATAGCTACTTTCTGAGGTAACTGAATAGATTCTAAAAGATCTAAAATAAACTGTGCATGATTGATTGGTTTGCCAGTAGATGTTATCATTCCTCGATTTTTCCACTGTTGTGCAAAAACATGTACAGTAGAAAAAGCATACTGGCTGTCAGTAAAAATGTTTACACATTTACCCTTTGCTAAGGTACATGCCCATGTCAAGGCAATTAATTCTGCTGCCTGTGCAGATAAACTATGTGGTAAAGATTTCACTTCTATAATGTCTGTGTCTGAAACTACTGCATATCCTACTAGGTTCTGTCCTGCAGGACCCCTTTTGCATGAGCCGTCAATGTAGTATGTCACCTCGGCATCATCCAAGGGAACATCCGTAAGATCTTTTCTAGGCAGTGTCTTTTGCTCAATCACCTGCAGGCAGCTGTGTAGTGTGCCATCTGTAGGGGTTGGGAGCAAGGTAGAAGAGTTCAAAGTCGTACATCGTTCAATTGTCATATGAGATTGGCTCAACAATATAGTCATACAGGAAAGATGCCTAGCAGGGGAAAGATATGCTACCTTCTCTTGCAGTAAAATAATTGTGACTGCATGAGGCACTCTCAATGTGAGAGGGTGGAACAACACTACTGAGGCCAAAGCCTGTACTGCCATTGCAGCTGCAACTACTGCTTGTACACAGTGAGGTAAAGACCGTGTCACTGGGTCCAGTTGTGATGAATAATAAGCAATAAGGCGTTGCTTGTCCCCTTGCTGCTGTGTTAACACTGATGTCATATAACCTTGCTTACAATCTACAGTTTGGAAAAAACGTTTATGATAGTTTGGTAATCCCAAAACTAATGAGGACACTATTAACTGTTTCAGTTTGCAGAAAGCAGATTCTGCTTCTGGTGTCCATTGTAATAAATCCTGTGCTGCCATAGGCTTTTTATGAATCAGGATAGTCAACGGTGCAGATTCCAAGGCATAGTTTGGAATCCAACTCCAACAAAAATTAGTCGTACCCAGGAAGGATATAATTTCCTTCTTGGTAGTGGGTTTTGGTGCTTGCAAAATCGCTATTTTTCTGTCCTCATCTAATGTCCTACCTTCCTTGGATATTACATATCCTAGGTATTTAACTTGTTTTTTTGCAAAGCTGCAGTTTATTTTTGTTTACTTTATGTCCTTCAGTGGCTAAAAATTGTAATAGCGCTATGGTATCCTCTTTACAGTCTTGCTGGGTGGGGGATGCCAGCAGGATATCATCAACATAAAGCAAAATCTGACTACCTCTTGGTGGGGTAAATCCCGCCAAGTTGCTTGCCATTTCTTGTGAGAATATTGTTGGACTTTCACAATACCCATGTGGTAGTCGCGTATATGTATACCTTTTCCCCTGAAATGTGAATGCAAACCAATCCTGGCTGTCAGGGTGTATCGGTATCGAAAAGAATGCATTGCTGATATCTACCACAGAAAAATATTTCTGTTGAGGTTTTAAATCATTCAACAGGGTGTGTGGGTCTGGCACCGTAGTTGCCCTTGGTATTACTGCGTCATTTACAGCTTGTAAATCTTGGACCATACGCCATTCTCCATTCACTTTCTTAACAGGAAATAAGGGTGTGTTACATGGTGAATCAGGAGATTCCACCAGCACCCCTTCCTTAAGTAAAGCTGCTATAATAGGTTTGATTCCTACCTCTGCATCTTTTCTTAAGGGATACTGTCTCTTTTGTGGTCTAAATTCTGACTTTGGCGTAATAGTAACTGGTCCTGCTGTACGGATAAGTCCTACATCTGATTTTCCTGTTGACCAGAGATTTTCTGGTATATTCTGTAAGGCATTCTCTTCCTCCTTCAATAGGAGTGCTAATCAGCTGTCCTTGCTAGACTGCAAGTGTACAGCTGGGTGGGTTTGAGTTATCCAATTCAGCTTCTGCACTTGTATTCCCTGTTCTGACAGTTCTAACTCTGTCTGTTTTTCCCATCTCGTGACTTTTTCTCCTAAGTCCATCCATTTTACATTCTTGTCCTTAGTTAAGCTAACATGTGGTAATCGATTAGATTTATAAAGTGCAAAGAACTCCTGGGGCAACGAACAGCTGACTACACTGTTCCCTTCTGTGTCCCAGTACAGATTATGTAATACTAATCTGTTTGCACGATTTTTAAACAATTCTTGCTTATATTCCTTATCAGGTCCTGGTGTATTACAATAATACAGAGTACAGGGCAACAAATGTTGTTTATCAATGTCAAGGGAGGGGAACTTGCTGATGGCTACGTTCATCAACTCTTCGGTCACCACCCCTGAACCAGTCGTAACCAAGTCCTGGCTGTACCAATAAAACATTTCACCCTCCGATTGCACTGCAAAGGTATCAATTTGTCACTGTGCTTCCATACCCTGCATAGTCGGAACTACGGCTATACCAAATAGCTGCATGAGATCTCTGCCCAAGAGGTTTACTGGGCATTTTGCAGATACAACAATTTTGCTTTTCTGGGTCAATCCTGAAACAGGATTAATTATCACAATATTATGGGAGAGGGGCTCCCGATACAGCTGTCCATTAGCTGCTTTCACTAATATGTAATCAGGTGACTCTGAATTCTCTGACAGTTTGGAGGGATGTACCAGGGTCCGTGATGCCCCTGAGTCACACAAGAATCTGACTTCCCTCCCTTCTACCAGGAGTGTAACTTTTGGTTTCGTGTCTGCTAAATAGAGCTCTAAGCTCAATAGAGCCAAATCCAATATTTCATTTTCTTCACTATCCGTGACTTCTTGCACTTCCTCTATTTCTTCTGTCACATTCTCTACTCCCTCTATCACATACTCATTTGTCCTTTCTCCGCTATCCCCTTCTAGTGATTCCTGACTACCATATAGTCAGTCCTCAGCCTCCTTATCCTTCGTGGTTGCCTTCTTGTTTTTCTTGCAATCCCTTGCCAAGTGTCCTTTCTTACCGCATTTAAAACATTCACCCCTTTTCTTCCACCCTTCAAAGTCCTCTAATCGTTGATCAGATTGTTTGTTTCCCTGGGCATTTTTCTTGCCCTTTTTCCCAGACTGTACTACATATACTTCTGCTCCATCTTCTACAGAAAATACTTGGGCTTTCTTTTTCTTTTTGCTATTAAAATGCCTTTAGGCATGCCTAGCATATTCAAGCAATGACTGTAACCTGCTTGTACAATGATCTACCATATGTTTTGTAATAAAGCTGCTTATAGGTGCAATACTGCCTTTCTAAAATGCATTCTTTAACTGCTGGTCATATGGGGAATCGTGTGTCTGATCTTCAGGAACCTGCATTTCAAAATGGTTATTAAAACATTCTAATAGTCTGGCATAATATCGGTCAACAGTTTCACCTTCCTGTTGGATGAATTGATTAATGCAAGTCCAGTCTGCCCTAGGCTTCCATTTCTCAGAGATTTGGTCTGTAAGACCTTTCACTCTGTTGTCTAACTCTGCGCTGCTATGTGAGAGGGGCCTGAGCGCAATATCATGGGGATTCCGGTCGCCACTAATCATGTGCCAGTCTGGTCCCACAATTTGTCTGACCACTTTTTCTACCTCTTCTCCATTTAAATTATAACTCAGCCTCATTCCTTGCAAATCTTCTAAGAATTTTCTAAAATTAACTTTTGGATGGGGAATTCCCTCAGTGGCTTTCCGGATGTCTTCCGGAGTCCATGGTCTATACACTAAAATAGTTGGGTCCTGACCTTCTTGCCCTCCCTGAGGATTAGGCACTTCTATAAGTGGGCATATTTCTTCTTCACTCATAAATCGTGAATTTCTACCCATTTGATATAACTCAATGTCCCCTTTTGAGTTTCCTGCCCGTGTTCGAGATCTGGTCTCGACGGGATCTCTAACAAACGGTTTCGCTTTTGTAGTGTCTCTACTCACAGTGACAGTAGGATATCGCGGGGGTAGACTAATTTGTTCACTTGCCTCATATTCTGGTAAAGGAGGTGGAGGGGCTGATGCTATTACTAAGTTATTGTCCTCCTTATCTAAAAACATTGCTTTTGAATTATTACTCTTTTGCTCCCTTCCGTTTACTTCCTCAATCCACCTGTGTGCCTGAGGAATTCCTAATTGACGTTGCTTTTTTACCCGACCTTTAGAATCGGTTTTAAGCTGTTTGACAAGTTTGATAAGTGAGGATTTTTCTAGTTTATCATCAAATTCATACTTATTAACCCATTTTGAGTAGTATTTAAGATTATCAGCACGCTGTGACTGCATGTATTTCTAGTCTTCGGTTAACGGCGGATTTTGGGACCTTTTTGTACAATTATTACCCATTTTGTTCTACCCTTTTATTTGTTATGTTACTCCTTATTTTTAACGTGGTACCACGGATGTTTTTATAGTCTCTTCAGAATGACTGCCTACCTGCTCTGTTTCCCTGATCTATGACAAGACAGTAATTTTTCTGTCCCTGACTTATAAATAGTCTTAACAGAACAAATACAAATCTAGTCCCTGATCTAAAACAGAAAAAGAAGGTAGATTCACCTTACCTGAGCCTTCGTGATTGATCACCTGGTTCGAGTAAACCCATCCTTCAGTCGCAGATCAGAAAGTGGCTGGCCTCTTTTGTACGACAATTCAGTCGGAGGACTTTTCAAGTAAGAAGAACCGATGTGGTTTCTTCCCCATATGGTTTCAAGCCACCTGGCCTGTCTGATCCAAGGCGAAGTGAAGGTTTCCGGTCCGAAGGACCAATCTGTCAAACGAAAAAACTTCAAAGACCAATACAAGTAAGGTTCAGTTAAGGCACTTTAATTTACTTGCAGCAAGGAGACAAAAACATGCAAATACAAGGATTTGTCTAACTACTAACAGGAAGTATGTTCATTCTTATACTATTTTACAAGACATGGCCTTCTAAGCTGATGTAATCAAGTACAACTTTTAGCATTGTTCTACAGCAGATGTTACTTCAGATTTTCTGCTGACATGACTAGATTTGTGAGAAACTTTTCAGAAAAACAACCTGGTCTTGGTGACTATTAATCCATTTACAAGCATCTATTGTACAGTGTTACTTTTCAAGGTACTTTTCTAATACAGATACAAGCAAATGCTGATTGCAGTTCATATTTTCAAGCAGGCTTTGTACTAATTATCTGTAACTTCTACAGCTGTGTATTTTTTTCATGGCACAGCAGAACTTCTTGTCTACGTTTCATACAAGTAGTATTGTTCTATTCATTATTTTCCTAACGCAAGCAGAAATCACCTGCTTCTCAGTAAATTTCCAAGGCACAAGCAAGATTTTAGCTAATAATACAAGGTCAGAATGCAACTGCAGTTTGTACAGATTTATGCAGTATGAAATAGAATAAATGTGTTAACCCTTTTCAAGCTCTAAATGCACTAAGCATATTGCTAATACACACATTAATACATATTTTTCTAACATTAAGCAGTTCTACTCACTACCTTCATTTAAACATAACATTGAAGACTGGAGGGGTACCCATAAATTTAAGCTTAGATTGACTGGTATGGTCCTTCTGGAAAAGAGAGGTGCAGCATGAGAGAGGTTGCCAGCAAGATATGAATGCTCATAAGACTTAATGACCTTGGAATTCATTTACATACATATGAAGACAACCCATGTAATATTATTATTATTATTATTATTATTATTATTATTATTATTATTATTATTATCATTATTATTATTATTATTATTAAACCAAAACATGAGGCAAAGTTCCAACAGTGCTTTATTACAATAAAAGTGTTAACTGGTTGTTTTTGCTAATAAAGTGCTGCCAAGACTTTATCTCATGTCTCTCTCTCTCTTTCTCTATATACATACATATCTATTTGCTATCTCTATATATGTGTGTGTGTGTGTGTGTGTGTGTGTGTGTGTGTGTGTGTGTGTGTGTGTGTGTGTGTGTGTTGTGTATATATATATATATATATATATATATATATATATATATACATACAAAATAGCTGTTTTTGATTTTCTTTTTTTGCAAATCCATTTCTGTTGTGGGTTAGGGATTTAGGAATTGTATATGCCCCTGCTGAATTCTGACTCTACTAAGCTCCATTATTTCAATCTGTTGGCACTTTAATGATGGTTCACTTGTTTTTTAGTTTAACCTCTATAACCAGGGGTTATCCCTCCTCAATTTGGTGATGGCTGACACAGAATGTCGATAACACTGGAAGCAGAGACTGTTGTTTACAGATGCTGTCTTAGTTTGAATGGGTTTTGTTCCTTCCTTCATATGTTTTGGCATTATGTTTGCAAGCTGAGAAGCCATGAGATCCACCCAACGCCTAATGTTGGATACACATTCCACCACCCCAGACAGCTTATTCACCCCCATTAATATTCTTTCTGCACTGGCCTCCACCATGGCTATGTAAGCGGCATTGTCCTCCCTACATAACATCCTTTGACCCTCCCCCTTGGGAAAGGCAAGCAACTTTAGTCCCATCACTCCTCCTATCCCCTGGTAGCTCCAACAAGTTCCCAAAATGTTAATCAAACTCAGGTTGCCTTAGTTGTGGTGAACAATTTATCTCACTGTGGTATGTTTACTTCTTTCTAATACGTATGCAAAGCCTTCTAAAACTAAACCTAAGTGGACAAAAATGTTACATTTGCACCTAAAATAAATGTGTATTGCATGTGCACATTAATGACAGCATTCTCTGAAGAAAGCAAAATACATTCAACAAATCTTTTTTATTCCATGTTTATTATATCTAAATACATGGCAATTCGTCAAAGGCAAAAACACAACTGAAATACAAACGCTGAAAATATTACCAGAATTACTTTAGGTGTGAAGTATTCTTTGGATCATATTAAAAATGCAAAATGAAGCATATTTAATACTACTTTCCATTTACAATCAGAAACTATCCAAATAAAATATATGGTCTGCATTTTACATATGTGAAGACTGTTACCGACTTGATTCTTTAATGTGAAAACATATTGCTTTGCTGTCTCACAAAGAGTAAGCAGAGAGATTCGAGGTCTCACAATATAATTAAGTTAATGTTCATATTAGAGTTACCTAATTGCAAAAAATCCATGCTGATGTTTCCTTAAGTAACATTCCTGGACTGTCTTTCAGTAGGTTTAATGGAAATGCATAGTTCCCTTTGAATACAGAAAGAGATCATGCTGAATAATTATGTTGAAATTTGACTCTGACACTGCAATTTGTTTTCAAATAAATTTTGTAGCTTTACTGTATGTGAAGCATTGATGATTGAGAAAAAGGCTCCAGGCTCTTGTAGAAAATACCTCCAGAATAAGTTGTCAATCTTAATTAAGACATCAACGTGTCACATTAGGAAAGCTCTGTTGCACGTACTATTGTTAAAGCACCTGTCAAATGAACAAGGACTAATTATACATGGTCAAATATGTCTGCACTGTGTTATTTCAAAATTAATACTATTGTAAGATTATGAAAGACCAGTTTACATCATTTTGTCCCCCTGTGAGTGGCAGGTGCCAGTTGCTGAGCATTGCAGGTGGCTTTTAATGTCTGTGGATCAGCATGATTTGTGTGACCCCCACAGCTGCACTGCCAATCATCTAAGGATGGATGGAAGTAAATGCTAATTAGATTCAGCTGATTTCCATATTCCCAAGCCTTGCAGGCTTCCCACATGCAAAATACAGAACTATCAGCCGACAAAGCTATAACATGGGATACTTGTAAATTCTTGTGTTACATCCTAAAAGAATAAAATAAGATCTGAGCAGATCAGCTACACTTAATGACATGCCTGCTCTTCACTATTAACTATATTGCTAAATCAACCTCTCCACAACAATGGGAAGCATATGTTAAAGCCTACACACTGAAGTTTTGGTTCATTTTAACTCATAATGGGAGGAAATAAAACATTACTGAGCAAGGAAGGCATTTGACATGTCAAATAAGCCAGGATTTGAAGAAAGCAAGTCAACAAACCGAAAGAAATGCACTATTTTAAAAGTTTGTAAAAGAGTGTATAAAGGAATCAATGTGGCAAAATTTACTCTGACATCTCATATTGCCCACTGTTTAGAAAGAAGGCAGGAAATCATAAAAAAGAATTTACAATCTTATTTAGATATGCTTATTTAGATATGCAAGTAACTCTTTATGAATTGCAGGACTCCAGGAGTCATTTCTGAGCTCATTGCGGGAACTGCGAGAGACCATTTGGCTAACATCAAAGACTGAAACAATACTAATTTCATGAACTTTAATCATACTTTGACATAGGAATGGGATCTATTCCCGTTATAGTATTAGAAACCCAAAAGATTTTCATAAATTAAACCTTTAGAAAGACAGCAGCAGTCATGAACACAAAGGCAGAACCGTTTCAAGCAAATATTTGAAACTAGCTAATGTCATAAGATAAAGGAAGAGAACCCTGAACATGACCCAGATGACATGGGTTCGTTTAGTAGTGTGGATGCTGGAACAGTCACCTAGAGAGAGAACAGAGTGGAATGAGGAAGCATTGCCTGTTCAGCTATCCTTGGGTGAAGGTGAAGGCTGTGTTTCATGTGTGTATTTTCCTTTAATGTAGCCTCCAGTGGAGACCAGAGACCTACTCAAACTCACTCACTCACTAGGTGACAGGGCTGCCTAAATGGTTAAATCAACTAGAAAAAAAAGCAAGTGATACTCTCCCATGTCTATTGTATACCCAAGTCTTATATATTTGCTGCAGCATGCAGAAAGTTAAGGCATATAGCAAAATACCCCTCTGATGGGTATCTGTACTATACTGGTCATCTCATGCCTCATGGAGGACTGAATGAACAGATTTAGGGCAATTGGACTGATATTCAGCAAGTGTTGGTGAAGAAAAAAATTAGTAAAAATAGCCATTATTGTTAAACAGTATAGAAATAAGTAAATAAATAAAAGAAACCATTCATCAAACAATCAGATGACCCATTAATGTTAACTGATTTTTTTCATAATACTAAATGGCCCCAATTCCAAAACAATTGCTCTCAGTGTAAGTGACCACTATCACTAAGAGCATATGTTTTGGACCCTGGTCCCTGTAGTAAGGCTGGTTATAAACAGGACTTACATCAAAGTAAGTCACTTAAACTGAGAGTAGATCTTTTGGAATCAGGACAGACTTACACTCTTTTGGAATCTGGACCAATCATTTTTGCTGTTTATTTCTTTAAGAGAGTACTGCAACTGATGCCATGTTTCATTATAATTATAAGTAAGAAGAATTTCAATCTACTGTCTCTCTCCCTTTTTTAATAGTGTGTTACAGACAGCTGTACCTTAGTGAGTTACAACTCACAGGACTTTTATTGAGATATCTTCACGTTTAGCCATTCATGTGACTAAATATACTATGCTTTATATATAATGCAATACAAGACTGTATTTGATGACAAGAAGACTCATTTGTGCAGATGTGTTATGGTTGATAATTAAAAATTAATGATTTGATAAGAAAACTATATTTGAATAATTGTCATTAAAATTAATTTTACACTAATAAAAGTGATTTTTATAGGTACATATTCACTGCCTGCAGTGAAAAGAATATAAAAAGTTAACTGTAGACTTGCTACTCATAAAGTTAAAAATATATTACTTTAAAATAAATTAATAAAATGTATTTGTATATCTGTATCTATATGTCTCTCTCTATAATATATATATATATATATATATATATATATATATATATATATATATATATATATATATATACACAAAACACACACATGTATAAATATATATAGATAGATATGTATAGATAGATGCCACACAATTTATCTTATCTGCTCATTTTTCTTCATTTATTTTTCTTTTAGATATGTCTACCTTGTATTTTTGTGTGAATTTTTGAATTGTCTTATTTTTACTGTAGACAAGTTGAAGAGAGAAAAAATAACACTATCTAAAGTGTTTCATAAGGGTATTCACTTCCTAAAGGATTGAAGTTAGTCTACCAATAAAAAAGTCATGAGTTAACCATCATATGTAGTATCATATATTTCTTTGCTGCCATAAAATCCTTAATATGTAGAACTATGCAACCGAAAAATCAATTAATAATTTTTGTGAGAAATAGGCTGTGAAAAAGGAACTGAAGTGCAGAAGAGAGACTAAAGAATTCAGTTGAAATTTCAAATTTACTAGAGAGGATTTGGAGATAAATATGAATGGTGCTGTACAGAAATCATACCATCATAATAGAACTAACAGGAAATAAAGTCTAGAAGAGAAATGAGGAGGTTGTTTTGTAAAATTAACAATGGCGTGGGTGTAGACAGTAGAACATTACAGTGGTAGACGTTTTGGAACTGCTACTACAAAGCTACTAGCTGGTCACAAAGAGATGTGGAGAAATCTGAGTTTACAAACAAGGACAGACCATCTCACTTGTGGCCTAGAAAAAGAGCAGCCACTAATAATTGCAAAAAATGAAGCAAATAGAAGAAATAGTAGCTGTCTGAAGCACCATTTTATTTGGTTAATCGGTCATATGTCTTTTCCAGACATAAAGTATGAAACTGGTTGTAAAATTAGTTGTTTTAGTTCTTTCTTTTCTCCACCAGTTGACTATATTGCCATTGGCCTCATGAACAAATAGTTTCTTTCTAGGGCATAAAATAGAGTAGACTGCATCTTTTGGGATAATCATTGTATGTGAAAGTGCTAAAAGTGCAATTACACAGATACAATTAAGTTCATAGGTGTTTACTAGGCTAACTACCACAAGAGACTTTTTAAGCCTAGTGATGCATCTCCAAAAAATATTATTTGAATGTATACACATTCAGGTTGCCTGCTGTCAAGTCAGAACCTCCAAATATCTAGTTACAGAAGATGGAGAACATAGTGCTTACCGTTCTTGCCACAGCACAATTTTCTGGGGTGGGCATTGACTGGTGGTGTGCAAGGAGGGGTTGATTCAGAAATACATGTATCACTACCACTATTCAATGAAAATTAGACTGGAATGCACCGTATATAAATGACTACATGATGACATGCAATGAGTGTCAACATGCTAGTGAGAGCTGCTATGTCTGCAACTGAGGAAAACAGACATGGCACAATTAAAAAATGTATGAAAATTATGCAATCAGCTGTGCCAATCAGGTTGAATAGGATTATCGCTAGCAGTAGCATTTACTTTAGCCTCTCAAAATTTGTTACTAGCTGTTATGGCAATATCCATGATATTGCATACCACTGCCCTTTGTGTCACTGAAGGCTATGTCATTGACTGACATCCATCTTCTCAGTGACTGGGACATGTTTGGATATCCTTCCCCAGTACTGTGATATTTTTTGTCTGTTCCCCCACTCAAGCACAGTGGACCATATCCCTGCTAGGGCCATTGTACTGTCAGAACAGAACAATCATTGTGGGGATAAGAGATGTGTGAAGCAGTTGTGCACCCTGAAATTGTCCTTGCAGTGTGGTGTACATTGTCAGTATGCCTGTCTGCTATAAATTTCTTTTTAACTCCATATATGTGTCTGTTTCTCTAGTGTGGTCTCTTATAATACAGTGATCACACTACTTGTAGCACTATTAAGGGCAGATAACATGAAAACCATGCAAATAAAACAATATATTACAATGATCTCTGAATCACACCAATAATACAATGTATTACAAGCCCTGTTCTAAGCTATGAGGTCTGGTTTACCTCGTCCACTTGATCTGTGCTCAGTGAAAGAGTATAGCTGGGCTGATCCACTGCAAATTTACAGTGTGGTAATAACTGTAGGCATTCTGCAACCCAGCAGTCTGCTGAGGCTGAGTTTGGGCATGTTTGCAGGTCACACAGAGTAGGTGTGGTTGTAGGACATGACTGCTCAGCTGTAGTCCTGGACACATGCACTACACTGCCACAGATAGACATTCCACTATTGTGCTGCCCATCAGTGCTGGTGACATGGTTTCTGTGACATGCGGTATCAGGTCTTAGCTATCATTTTCACTCCTGGACTTAGCCTAGGAAACACCTATGGCTTCTACAAGATCTTACTGTGGCAAGAATCCAAAATAGTGCAGCTGGGAGACTAAAATCTTTCTTCACCTGCTACGCATGCAACACAGAGAGATCCTGCTTGGGGGCTCATATGGGGATCCTCTGTACAAAGTTGATGCCTAGCATTCACCTGTAATGGAGATGAACATGATGACATGCATCGTCCACTGTATTGAGCAGTGTTGACGCAAGTACAGTGATCTGAGGAGGCACCCTTCCCTCCCGGGAATTCTATACCACTGGCAAAAGAGTTTAGGGAGAGGCAACCAACTTACTAAAGTAAGGATGAATTAATGCTTTGGTTTATTACAGTAGGCCTTATTGCTCATCTATATGCTATTTCTGATTTGCATGGTTATTCTGTGTTCACTAATTTTTTTTGTATGTTTTACAGCACAGGAGATCACAGAGACAGACTTGCCTGACAGAGGAGGCAGTCAGACTCTCCAGGTATCATGGTAAACATACTGTTTGCTGCCATAGCTTTATATTTCTGTTTCTCCTGTTATTCACAGCACTGCCCAATGTTTTGTTTCTAATTAAAATCAAATCATTCAATATTTGATCATTGTTTGTATGACTGGTAAATACATCTGTAATTGTGCTACTGCCCTTACTTGCATGTTATACCTGACAATGCCATCTGCATGCCAATTGTACTGACCCAGAGTGCATAAATACAGATTTTCTCCTCAATAATACTTAAGCCTTTTATTGTTTAGTACCTCATAGGTATGTGACTACTACTGTATTGCTGAAGCTTGCCCTTGTCAGACTGCCATTTCATAATGCATTTGTGCCAATGCCACTGTGCCAGTTTTTATTGGAATATGGGTTTGACAGCTGACACACAGCTGTGTACCACTGCATGGAGTTTTTTTTTTAATTTTCCAGGTGCATTATTACCATAATAATTAGTTGTCTCTTGTCTATTCATGTTGTTATTGTTGGAAATGTCCAAACTGGTACTCTGCCAGCCTGTACCACGCATCCCTGCATTTGCTATCACATGTATGACAACTCCACATACACTTTATTTGCAACAGTGCTATAGCTTTCATTTGTGCTGTTTGCTTATTTATTCCCTGCTTTTGCATTCATTGCATACACACTCATTACTCTGTATAGTCTGTTCAACTCCCCTTTGTACCTCTCAACTGTCCACATTTCCGCAGAATGTCCAGATTTTTGCCTCATATTTTTAGTCTGCTCTTTTTAAAATGTGTGTTTTTCTGGCAAACTACAAATGACTGAAGTCACTATGTAATGACATATATTTGAGTTTCAGACTACATATCCCTCAGAAAAATGCAAGCTAGCACAAAACCTGCTATTTTAACAATATTCTAAGTTCATAAGAGCAATATTTAAAATCTGTCTCTATTTTTGGATCATTGTCCCTGCATTATTAAAGGCTTTGCCAGGATTTTTTGTATTAGAAAGTTGAGAGGTATGATCCCCTTGAAAGAAGTGACAGATTCACACCCTGTCAAAATCCCCAGTATTATCTCCTAGTCGTATTATAGTAGTTCCACAGGCATTTATAATAACATTGCTCTACTTATTGCATTTTTCTTCTTCCTTGGCCTGTCAAACATAAGTGTACCACATCATACTGATCACTAATGCCATTTGTCCAGTTCTCTTTCTGTCCATCATCTTCCTCATCATTATTACTTGTTTTCCCTTTTTGTTTTGTTTCTCTCGATTTATATTTATTTATTCTGCTTTGTTAACTAAGGAGCAGCTTGTAGTGAAGTGCTGGCCACTGTTCCACAGCAGGTCTCCAGGCAAGCCTCTGTTCAGAGTAACAAAGGTCATCCTGTAGGATGTGATATGGAGAGCTCTCTGGTGGCTTCTGATGGTACTTTTCTGCTGGAAGGTACAGGCTGCTAATAAGTGATTAGCACAGAGATGCCTTCTTGGGTCACCTGGTAATGTGTAAACTGGTCAGGACTGAGGTGAACCAGTTGCTTGAGCCTTGGGTTAACAATTAATCATTGCGGTAAAAGTGCACGTGGAAAATTAAAACCCCCAAAGCAGTGATACACAGCTTCAAGAGAGCTGCCACACCAGTGCTATTCTAGGAATAACTGTTAGGGTGTAGGGCAGTAGGACTGGCACAAATGCATTATGAAATGGCAGTCTGATAATGGCATGTAGCAGTTATGCAAAAGTGTTCCCATATGTATGACATACTGAGTTGTATAGCTACATAGTGCTGACCATTGGGCCATCAGTGCAGAGCACATCTATGATGTCAACCACAGAGATAATTGAGTTCTGGGCAGGTACCCTGCTGGGACAGCTTGTCAGGCAGTCCTAACCAAACCCTATCCCCCATCATGGTTTTCCCTTTCCTTATGTTTCACTCACTCTTCCTTCTTTATTGTCCAGTCATTCTCATCACCATTTCGTCACACTCTGTCTGTGGCCTCTTTTTGTATCAGCACCTCCACTGTCAGTCTTTGTATTATTTATCTGTGTCTCAGCCACTGCTACCATCCCTATACTCACCTTTCTGCCAGCCTTAACCCCTCTTATTCTCCCCACCCTTTTTCTTTAAAAATAAAAAAGGACATCTGTCCCAAATAAAAAAAAATAAATAAAATAGTCTCTTTCTGCCATTTCATGGCTGTTTTCCCTTCTCGTGTCCTTTTTATGTTTTCCTTGACTGTCCTAGAACCCTGTTTACTTGTTAGTTATAAAATGAACAATGTTGATACATTGCTGGGTAGCACGTATAGCGGTTTGCAGCTGTGTCTTTGTTGCACATATATGGCACCACAATGCACATGTGAACATCATGGTGAGCACGCAGCACACATGACAATGGGCCTTGGTCACATGACCTCTCCTAGGACAGTCAACTCAATTGTGTGACTACTGCTGTTTTTGCAGCTGCATATCTTGATTATGCAGCACTCTCCTCTGCAGGTCTGCCCTGTGTCAGCACTTATGCATACCTAACCTTCATTAGGCCTCAGTGTGCAATTCTTGTAGTGCTATTTATCACAGTGCCATCTCATAGCTAGTCTTTCTGAGTACCACTCAATACGTTTCTGAATTTATTTATTTATTTGTTTGTTTGTTTGTTTGTTTGTTTGTTTATCTTGTGAGTGGACTGTCTTATAACATATCTTTTAGGGCATCACCTGTGTCAGAGGCACAGGATAATGTGAAACATAAGACACCATAAACATATTACTGTTCACAGAAGTATTCAACTATCAGATTACTATTCTAAGAGAATGGGCTATTTTACATGTCAAAAAACAGCGATCATGGGTTTTGGATATGGCCTGTTCCTTTGCTTCAGTTTAGATAAGACAAGAGCTATTACTCTAAATGTAGAAACTTACATCTGTCATTAAAGCATCTGTATAACTTGAGGACAAGTCAATGCCTGAAAGAAAACAGGTCAATGTTGTTACTGTGTTGGAAAATAAAGGCATTAGAGGCAGTGACAAATGAAGCTGTAGGAAACAGCATTGCTTTTGTTTTCCATATGTTTCTTTTATTCTAGAGCTATTACCTCAGGTTTTACATACTTGATCTCAGACAACTGTCAATAAGAGGAATCAACTTCAACATAATTATTTTGTTCATCTACAGTTCATCTTTAGTTTTCTGTCTTAAAAGGTGTACTTTATTTCTAGAGCAAATTAGGAGAGATAGAAACAAATGGCTGTACCAGAGAGATTAGGTACTTAAAGCACTGCACACATGAGAAGGGACAAGCATTTCGTGCACTCAAGCATGTCAATATATGCAAAGAAGCATTTGCAAGTATCAGAGCATGCTGAAATGAGGTGTGCTAAAATGTCAGACATCTGGGAAGGAATAAATATTCGAATAATCTTGCTTTATTAACCAAAGAAGCACCAGAACGGTATGATGTGTATCATTCTTTGAAGTGTACATTCAATTGCAGTCAAAATATGCTAAACCATTTAAGGCCAAAAATAAGAGTGAAAAGTAAAGATCATGAAAACTCCACAATGTGTACAATACAAGGATGACTGAGTGCATTTGTTTGAGTGGGCAGATATAACATAATGATGTGAAATGGAATAAATTAATGTAAAGACAAACATATGTATCACAAACATTAAAGAACACTAACAGCAACTCCAAAATAAGTGAGAAATCTGAACTTTATGAGGCAAGTGACATCATAGCAACATCATGTTTTATAAATACTTCAATTAATATTTGATTGCAAACCCCACATTTTGCAACACCCTCGCCCCTTCTAATAAGTAAGTAAGTAGTAAGACACCTGGAAATTTTCAAGGAAATGTACAAAGGCCCAGGTTTACCTATACAAAGCATATGAATCCAAAAGAGAATTTCGAAGCAGGATACAGTAGGTACCAGGCCAACAGAAAGGGCAAGGGTATGGTAAAATGTGGGGTATGCATGCAATGTGGCAATGTTTTTAAAGGAACTGAACTGAGATTGAATACTACAAACTGCCTGCCTTTCATTTAATCACACATGCAGATGTGACTCAAAAGGAGTTGTGTATTTAAGGTTTTGTGACTTGTGTCGTTCTTTCTACATAGGCAAAACTGAAAGATCCCTGCATAGAAGGATCTATGAACAGAATTATGCTATTTAAAAGAAAAATGACAAAAATACATTTTATAAGCATACTTTGCACTGCCCACAGAATAAAAGGTTTTTATTTACATTGAGCGCATGAGGAGTTCCATGGGATCTTAAAACAGAATATCTAAAGCTCATATGGTAATTTCTACTTAATGCTGGGTTTAAAGAAACTATTTCTATCACAAGCATGCTTAAAATGTGAGCTGCTAAACTTTAATGTTTGCTAACAACTGGGCAGTTTCCTTTTCTCGCAGTTTTTACATATTTTTTGCACCCAGTTTATGCTAAATAACATGATGTTTTAACATTTTATACATTTTTAATCATATTTTATGTTTTTACTTGTGTGTTAAGGTCACTTTATATTTATATATTTTCGTGATAATATCTTTGAAGACTGCATATTATTTAATAGTAAATTCACTGTTGCACTTTGAATTTCAATAGATGGTTAATTGGAAGTATATAAGTATGTGATGTTGTTGTTTATATTAGTTCTGATGAAGTTCTGACCATTGTGTTTGAAAGTGCTTAACTGTGCAGAGTAAAACAGTATTTTCTGTTTGTTGTTTGACTTATTTCATGTGGAGCTTGAAGCACCTGTGCATTATCGGTTCCCATGTAAGTAGTCCTGTTTCACTGAATCAACATCTGTACATCTTCTTTATTCCTTATTCAATAAGAAATGTAATTAAGCCTGTATGACTTATGATATACAAGTACACATAGTTTCAACAGCCATATCCATCTGCACAAGGTGTGGTCATAGGGTATTAATTTATATTATATTTATAGCTGTAAAAATCTCATTTGCATGTATAATTCTGGTGCTGGGTCATGCTTGCACTGGATGTTTTGTACTTTTTTGTATTTTCAAATGATTCTTTATCTGTCACCAGCTCTGTGGAACTGCTTCCACCTGATATAGGAGGGTCTACAGCCTTTTTCAGTTACATCAGAAACCTCCATGGCAAAGCCCAGGTTTCTTCCAAATTAGTTCTTAATGGTACCACTTACACTGATCCTGTTGACTTAGCCAACCTGCTAGCAGATAGGTTCAGTGCAAACTTCACTCCTCCTGTCCCTCCCAAAGGACCCATTCCATATCCCCGATACTTGCCCCACACCTCACATCTCCATAGATGAAGTGTTAAAGGCCCTATCCAAGGCAAAGAGCACAGCTTCCATGGGACCTGATAGTATCCCAGGCTGTATTCTGCAACATTCCACAAAAAAACTGAGAAACAGAAGACCAACTAAAAACCAGAACATCAAAAACCACCATTCCAACTGGTAAAAAACAACCAGGAGTCAGTTTAGTGGTTTCACTCCTTTACTTCCAGAACTTCATCAGAATAAAAAATACAGCACATAACACACCATATATACTCATTTTAAGTGACATCATCATTCAATTATTCAATCTATGAATACACTTAATTAACTTAGTTCAGTGTTAATTACAAGAATCTAAAAATCTGTTATCCTAGTTACACAATACTTTTCCTAAAAAACATTTGAATGCATTTATATTTTAGAAAACTCTTAATATAAATAGTTCCATTTAGTCCATTCAACATCCCTGATACTTGCCCCCACACCTCACATCTCTGTAGATCAAGTGTTAAAGGCCTTATCCAAGGCAAAGAACACAGCTTCCATGGGACCTGATAGTATCCCAGGCTGTATTCTGCAACATCTCCAGCAAGAACTAGCCTTGCTATTGAGCACCCTATTCAGCCATAACCTAAGTACAGGCGTCATTCCAGCAGAGTGGAAAACTGCCATTGTCATCCCTTTGCACAAAGGTGGTGCCACTACTGACCCTGGAAACTATCACCCCATTAGCTTGACAATTCTGATCTGTAAGGCCATGGAGCATATTATTATGGACCTCATAAATAAGGACATAGGCAATCTCCAAGCACTTGACCCCACCCAGTTTGGATTCGTCAAGGGCAGATCTTGCCTGTTGAATCTGGTTGACCTTTTTGAGACTGTCACCAAAGCACTGGATGAGGTAAAGTCATACAGCTTACCTTGACTTGGCCAAAGCCTTTGACACAATCCCCCACTCAGGCATCATCGAAAAGGTAACACAACTTGGCATAAATCCCTATGTCATCAGATGGGCGGCCAACTGGCTCACCGATAGGACCCACAAGGTCAAAATAGGTGCCACCACCTCCAACAGCAGACCTGTCACTAGTGGTGCTCCCTAGGAATCTATCCTGGGACCCCTATTGTTTGGCATCAACTTCTCAGAGGTCCAGGCAAAGACAAAAGGCCTGTGACTGACCATGTTTGCGGACGACGGTAAGTTGGGTGCTGTAATTGACTTCCCAAGTGATGTTAACATACTACAAAAGGGTCTCACGGCAACAAATGACTGGTGCCAAAGTCATGGCCTTAAGTTAAATGCAAAAAAATGTATTATCATACCATTCAGCAAAAAAAAAAACTGCACCTACTGGTTACCACTTCAACGGCAATCCCCTAAGCACACAACCTGTCGTAAGAGACCTGAGTACACAGGCTGACAACAATCTCACATTTGACCATTATGTAGCGGCAGTGATCAGAAAAGCCTTTTACTTGATTAATCTCATAAGTAAAGGATTGCATCCAGAAAAAAGGAGGTTATTACCTCTCTGTTCTCCTCCACCATTAGGCCAATAATTGAGTACAATGCTCCGTTTGCTATGTACCTTTCCAGACACCTGCACCAACTGTAAAGGCCACAGAAATACTTTACAAAGAGAATCCATGGCCTCTACACCTGTCCTTGGTGGACAGGCTCAAATCACTATCACTCTACCTGGTATCATGCAGATTGCTCAGAGGTAATCTGTGTCTTGACTACAAGGCAATCTCAGACCTTGCTCAACTAGAGATGCTCCATATCCATAAGTCTAACTCCTCACACATTACCTAATCAAAAGACTTAAATCTAATATGTGACCTTAACAAAACATGCTGGAGAGACAGGTTTGTCTCCCAGAGGCTGCCCCATCTCTGGAATAGACTCCCCATACACATCAAACAAAGTATGGTTCGCGCCATCCTTAAGCACAACCTTGATGAGTGGATGGGAAACCACAAATTTGTCCCAGGGGTTCCACCAGTGTCCCTCATTGACAGGGGTGACAGGTGTTGATTAAGGTTTTTTTCTTGGGGATAAACTCTTGGCTAGGATTGTAAGGGCCCCAGGGCCATTAGCCTAGCAATCTGCTATGATCCTATGATCCTACAATCCTATGATCCTATGGTGATGTTGAGCTGGCACACTCAGGGGGTACAGAGTGCGTGGTGGACACAGGAAATGTGAGCATCACATCCCCGACACAGTACATAGTCACAGATTCTATGCCTGTGGATAGCAAGCTCAGCCTGCTGTTGATTTTACATGCATAATTTTTACTATAGTCTATCTGCTTAACTCTCGTGTACTATGTTCTAAAGCTATGTGCAGTTCACTGTCTCTTTGCAAGTGCTGTTGCTTACTGTGGCTACCTCCATCTGGCATGACCATCCCCTGCTGCTGGCTCGTCCTCTCACTCCTCATTTGATCTGATCAGTACTGCCTGTTGTGGCGGCCACAGTGGTGCAGCAGTTAGCATTTCTGCCTCACAGCAAGATGTTTTCTGGCTCGATCCTCAACTGGGGTGCCTTCTGTGTGGAGTCTGCATGTCCTCAGTGTGGTCACGTGGGTTTCCTCCGGGTGGTCTGGTTTCCTCCCACTTCCCAAAGACATGCTGTAGGTGGATTGGACACTCCAAATTGGCCCTAGGCATTAGTGTGTTTGTGCCTTCTGTGGAAGGTTGGGTGCCGGGCTGGCAACTTGACACCACAAAGCTCTATTTCCAATCATGAGCAGACAGGTGATCCACTGTGGCGACCCCTAACCGAGAAAAGCCAAAAGAAGAAGAAGTACTACCTGTTGTGCTGAGAACTCCAGGTCTTGCAAGTGCCCACTCTGCTGTAACTGTTTTCTAAGTGCAACATTGTGTAACATTTTACACATGAACACTATTTTTGAATGTATGGCAATCATAATGCAGGACACCACCAGATGAATCAAGACAGTAAAAGTGTGGCTTCAGCAGCCCAAACACAAGCTCAGTAATATTGATTGTTTCTGATTGCACATGGATGTACCCATGGTCTGTTGGATATTGTAGATTTCTTATGAGTGTAATGAGCCAGTTCTCCAGGGCATATCCCACATCAACAGCAAGATGACCCTTTGTGAAGTCACCCATTGCAAACTGTTGGTACAGGTCACAGGTGTGCCATGTGTGGGAGTCATAATAACTGCCTGGGTAGCCTGCACACAACTCGGAGGTGATATGCTGTGCATTAGGCACCATGTACCAGTTGATAGAGTGACACCCTTTGTGGATCTAATACCGCCTTTCCAGTTCACTAGATGGTGGCTTTATTTTGCATATGCTCCCCCACATGTTGAAGCATGGCACTGACAAATGAAGGAGTATTGTCAAAGCAGATGCCTTGAGATACCTGCAATGTGTCCCCAGTATGGTGCTGCATGGTCTGTGTAACTAATATATATAAGGCCACACATACCTTAGTATTTATAGGGACAGGTACTTCACAATCCCTGCACAATTACAGATGAGAATAACACATATCCACAATTCATTCAATGCTGTCCCTATCTATACAGTACTGGCCCACAATGCCAGTGTCTAGGAGTCCATGAAATGTCAAGTGACATCTGATGACCTTGCACCTCTGGGTGTGATATTGCTCACCTTCATGTATATCAGCAACAATAAGAGCCTCTTGTAGATACACACTATAACTGTGGCAACCTCTGACAGTACTCCACAATTTACTCAGTCTGAACATGAGCATCTGGCCAAATAAAAATATGCAACACGTGAAGCCCCATTGCATGGCATTTATACTTTTCTGAACAGTTCTGTCATTTTGTTTTTCCTTATTATCATACATAACTCTGTATCATTCAGGCATTAGTATACACCACAACCAGCTGAGCTATTTGGGCTGCCACATACTTGTACCAAGATGATTTCACCCCAGACATGATTTGAACTCACAATCCCTGGCTTAGGAGGCCACTGCCTTATCCATTAAGCATAAATATTGCATGGTTTTATATCACATTTGCTAGAGCTTTTCTCTCTACATATAGTCTATAAGGAAGCTTTGCCCTCTTGGTGCACCCTACTGACTAACTTATTAAAAATAAGCACAGTTCAGATGATGGAGCTAGGATCAAGAAAGTATGAACCTGCATGCCAGCTACTGCCCATCATACCTTTTAGCCACTCAGTTTGGCAGAGTTCTGTGATTTTGGCCATCAAGTTTAGCCTCACTCTTTCAAGATTTTCAGATGTTCCTTATAAAGTCAGATTTGCTTAGGGGCACATATCCAACTAAATAAATATGCTAAGCATATACAAAGACTCCCTATAACTGACTATATAAGGTCTAGTATTTAAAAACCTTCTGTTCTATAAAATAAGCAAGTGTTCCTCTGTTTGTCCCCTTGCTATGGTTTTAAAGGCTATGACTTTTAATGCTCAGAGGTTGAGAGGTATGCAGCCCATATGAACTACTTATCAACTTAAGCACACCAAAAGTCTTACTGTTGTGTACAGTATTTGTGTGTGTGTGTGTGTGTGTGTGTGTGTGTGTGTGTGTGTGTGTGTGTGTGTGTGTGTGCGTGTGTGTGCATGTGTGTGTCTGCATCTGTATCTGTGTGTAAACTCAAATAAAAAACAAACCAGTTAATCTCTCTGCATCCTGACAACTATAAAAATGAGCTTTACCTGTTATACCATTAACTGTGCACAACAAACTTTTTTTTATTTGGTGTTTCTTTACTGCGCTGCTAGGATGATTCCTGCTAGGATGTCTTTTAGCCATGCCGTAGCCATGCAAACATAATAAGATGTCAAGCAGAGCAAGAATAAGGAATACAAATGCATAAAATCCACTAGTATACTGCAAATGCAATGTGTAATTTAAAACAATGTACAGATTGATTGTAATTGATGATTGGTGCAAAGAATAATAACTGATGCATTCAGTGCAATGACAGTATTAAGTGACACACTGACTCCATGTCAGAAATCCAAGATCCACACCTGTGATTCTCATAACTTTGAACACAGAAATGCAATCACCTTTGTAAACAGTGAATATTAGAACTCACTGAAATACCATTTAATGTGTCTTGCAGAGCAAAGGGCTGTTCCCCCTTCCCCTGCTAGTTAAGATGGTGCTACCTTGGAGTAACAGAAATAGTTAACCTTATTGTACATTAATATTTTTTCCATTTAAGTGACTGTGGTTGCCAGGCTTGCATTTGTAAGTCTTATACCTTCAAATGACACCTGAAACACCGAGTGCTAGCAAATGTAAAGTCAGTGTAACCAAAATAAATTAGTCACTTGGGCAGAGACTGAACCATGCATTTAGTACTGAATGTGAACTCAGTGCAGGCTATTTATAGTACTCTTAGTACTCATTGCTTGAACTAAATTCATTATCAAATATTCAGAGGGTCTACGATACATTTCATAACAGGGAGCTTTACTGTTTACCACAGAGTACTCATTGTGACATTTTAAGGTCTGTCACCATAAACTGTTGCTTGGTACACAAGCTGCTATTGAGAGTGGCTCAGGAATTTTATTATAACTAAGATATGAGGAAGGATTTAAAGATCTTGGGTATATCAACTACTCGCATGTCATAAAAATGTATAGACCATGGTCTGCCTGCAATTGTGGAAGGAGCTTTATCACACTTCTGTAGGGTCTGCATTTAAGATAATGTAGAGTATGTATGCTAGCTGAATGGAGTGAAACGTGTATGCATGCATCGTCCTTTATTTTATGTTTACGTGATGGTGGAAATAGGAAAAATAAACATTTGTAAACAGAAATTATGAAGATCTATTGCACAATGTTGCCTTGTTTCTTAACAGGAAATGTATTGGATCTTTGGTCACATAATGACAATCTTGAATCTTTACATCTTATTTTCACGTCCAGTTTACAGCTGGAGGCAATAGCAATGAGTGAAAGAACTTATTTCGTCAGAGGCAGTAGAACCCCTTTTGCAGTGGCTGAACTGGTTTCTGTGCACAAACGTAGTTCCCTAAAAACTCATACTGCTACAAAAATAGATTGTTAAAAGTGTTTACCTTCTCATGAGTGGTAGAAGCTGGATATTGAAGATACCTGTTGTCAGGTACTGAGCTGTGTCTGTTAGTTTTGTAAACATTTAATTAGCATGTGTGTCTAAGCAAATAAAACAGATCAGAATGCTTAGCATATTTTAGGTGGTATGAACCCTGTATTACATACACAAATCAGTGGGTAACTGCTCTGAAATGAAAGGTAGGTGATACCTGCTTACACTGTCAGAAACAGCAATAAAATCAGACGTATCATTTGAAAAGCAAAGTTCAAAGCAGTTGCTGATCATTTTCTTCTTCTGCAGCCTTAAGAATAGCTTAGCTGGATTTCCGTTGCCCATCACACATCTCAGTTCTTCTAATAGTGCCTCCGTTTGTGCAGAATGGAAGTAAAACCATGGTTACTTTAATTGCCAAGCATAGTCTTTCATAGCACATTATAATGCTGCTGTTATCAGGTCTAATAGCACATGATCTATTTTTAAAGATCTGCAGACTTTCTATTTTTCTTTCCATTTATGTTGTTTTATTTGCTTTATTATTTTCCCTATACTTTTCTGCTGGCATACACCTTTTTCCTGGAAACATCTGTAAATAATATGTCTGTTTACAATTAATTACTTGGCTATTATTTTCTGACATAATTTGGACTGCTAATAGTTGATGCATACATTAACAAGTGCCATCTAACATGAAATGTGTTGTATTGCAGTACTTAAATGTTAATTAAGATTCTAATTCATTCATTTTCATATTCTCTTAAAAGATCATAGTTCCCATTTGTACTGCTACTCACTGGGTTTCTAAAACTGGAATTCTAAAGGTGAAGGTAAACAGTTTTGTGTAGTACATGATTGTATTGTTACTTTGTACTGCAGAACTATTACTTCTCTGCTGTTAAAGGTTGTGGTAATTATATAAAAATTCACCAGATGAATAACAGACCATGTTCTACAGGCACAGTGCTTACCCAGATGTTCTTTTGCTGATCAAAGACCATTCATATTAACAAAATTAATTTGTTTGTGCTAAACGGTAATTATCATATCACTGTTCATCTTTTCGTAAACTACTAGTGAAGATACTTAGGTGATAAAATGCTGCAGATGATTAGTGAGCGTACCAAATAATGGCAGGCTTCTGAAAAGGATTAAATATTTCATGAACAGTGCTAATTCACCTTAAATGCAGATGAAGGTAATGGTTTGCCACAGATTGATTTGAATCTGTACTCAGCATTACAGGTGCTGAATTATTTTCCTGCATCACACCTGCTGATTTACAAATATAGAATTTTAAAAATCAGACTAATGTGCATGCTGAATTAAAGCATGAAGACAGATGATTTGTATATGCCTTTTCAAAGCTTATGTGAGGCATGCAAGTACAGGCAGATTTCTTGTTTTGCTTTTTCTTAAATTTTGTAATTATACATCTTAATAATTTTATTAACTTGAGTGCATTTTCATTTGGCTTGCACATCGCTGTAGTCATGCCATTGCTGGAGATCACACTGCATGGACAGTGATGTTCATGTACCTAACAAACACTGTGCATGTGTTTGTGTAGCACATGCATGAACATGCATATGTGTGCATGCACGCGAGACAAACCAGTCCAAAGGTCAGTACTGTAGATTTCAAAACTCAGATTTATTTACAGTGACAGAAATGAAAAAGATGCTTTACTTCACTATGGCAATACCATAAATCAGAATACACAGCTCTTATAAACAGTTCTTCTGGAAAGTAAACACTTTAAGTATTGAGTACAGATACTTTCATAGTTAAATTGACTGATTTCTGACACATTCTTGTATTGTTTTCCAAATGAAAAGCTCATTACTTACAGAAAGAAAGCACAGTCCCCCCAGTTTTCATTAGAAACTGCTACATAGGCAATTCACTCCTTTTAGACAGGAGATAGCTTCTCAAACATATGGTAACAATTCTTCCAGTATAGCTTGAAGAAATACTTTGCATTGAACACAGTTCTTTTCCAGCACCTGGAGACTCCTTCTAACCACATCCTTTGGGAATCTTTCCCTCGTAGGCATTCAGGACACAGTGCACTTTCTCCATTGTACCTTTCCCCATTTAACTTGCATGTGAGTGGGGCAGCAACCCTTCATTTAAACATGATTGGAGGATTAACTTCTTCATAACTGGCTAAAACCATCTCATGTAGTCCTTCTCCTAGGATTATGTTACAACAACATCTGCAATGTATCCATCTCCCTTGGGATTAAGGCTTCTGGCAAAGGCTCTTGCCTCCTCCATAGTACCTTTTTAGGCAATGCCATAAGGTCAAAACTACCAACATGAAAATGTCATCAAAATGCAAATTAAAGGTCATGCTGCTAAATGCTAGGAGTCTAAACATGAAACTGTACTCACTGCAAGAATTCTTAACCCTGGAAGATGCTGGCATTTGTGCAATCACAGAAACCTGGTTCAAAGCTGCAGAGAGCACTCCAGCCATACCCGGTTACTCATCCTATCATACATTCAGACACCAAACCATGAGCAGCAAAGCAAAAGAAGGTAGAGTTTCACTATATATTAAAGACATATACACCTCCAGGCTGGTCAAACAGTATGATGCACAAGAGACACTCCAGGTACAGTTAACCATTCGCAAGACCTTATTCAAATCAACTTTGACTCAAGATGCCTACTCCACCTATCTGGACTTCTTCGAATCTATCATGATTCATCCCTTTACCCTGATCCTGGATGACTTCAACTATCCAACCATAGATTGGGTGAACTACTAATGCCAAAACACAAATGCTCAGAGATGCCTTGATTTTGTCAATGCAAATACTTTACATTAGCTGGTCAACACTCCCACAACAGGTGATAATATCTTGGACTTGGTACTAACCAGTTTGAATAACCACTGCAACAACCCTAAAGCGTCATCCTCCCTGGTAATATATGACCACAAATCAGTCACTTTCAAAGTCACCACCTCCCCTGACCCCCCCCCCCGTACCTAAGGTCAAACATAAAAATTTCTCCAAAGCTGGTTACAACCTCCTGAGGTAAGGTATAAACAGCTTCACAGCCCCCTCCACCTCCATAGGAACTGGCACAAATGTCCAAACCTACACCAAAGTACTATACAAGCATTTATATAGATGCATGGAATCAGGAATACCTGACAGGACAAAATCATCCTCCTCAAGGAAGAATAAACCTGTCTGGTGAAAATCTGCAATAAATAAACTTTATAGTAAAAGAAAAATTGCCGTTCAGGGCCAAGAAGGAGCAGGTGGATAGTTGGAAGCAATCTCTCCTTATCCTGAAGAAGCAAATAAGAGCACTTGTGAAATCCACCAAAGCAAACTTCGAGTCCAAACTGGCCACATTTACTATAGACTTACATAAGGCCTTCTTCACATATGTCTTCAGTTTCAAAGGAAGCACTCAGATCTGCTCAGAATTGATGGTCATGGACACCACATACACAAACTCTGTATGTATAGCCAACCTGCTGGGAGACAGGTTCAGCAAAAACTTCACACCTCTGTCTCCCCATCAGTAAATCAAGACATCCCCAGTACCTGTCCCTCTCCCCTAATCTCTAGGGAGCAAGTCATCACTGTCTTCTCCAAGGGAAAAAAAATACAGCCTCCATGGGACCCCGATAGGATCCCAGGCTGCATCATACATGAACTCAGGCAGGAATTTGCACACCATTAGGTACCCTATTCAACCAAAGCTTGATTACCAGCTGCATCACAGTCAAGTGGAGGACAGCCACTGTCATCCCTTTGCACAAAGGTGGAGCATCCACCAATTCTGGAAATTATAGATCCCACAGCCTAACTATCCTCAAGGCCATGGAATGGATTATCATGTACCCTATTAACAAAGACATTGACAACCTCCAAACAATCAATCCCACATAGTTTGGTTTCATCAAGCAGAGGTCAAGCCTACTAAATTTGGTTGACTTCTTTGAGACAGTCACCAAAGCCATGGACCAGGGGAAGACAGTGCACACCGCTTACCTTGACCTGGCCAAAGGCTTCGATACTACTCCCCATTTGCATGTAATAGATAAACTCTCTCAACTAGGCATCAATCCATATATTACCAGATGGGTAGCAAACTGGCTCAGTGGTAGAACCCACCTAGTCAAAATAGGGGAAGCCACCTCAAGCAGTAGAGCCGTAATGAGCTGTGTACCCCAGGGATCAGTTTTGGGGCCTTTTTTGTTTGGGGTACACTTTTCTGAGGTACAGGCCAAACCATGGCTGACCAAGTTTGTAGATTACTACAAGCTGGGTGCTATCATCAATTCCCCTAGTGATGTTGATATCCTCCAACAGGGTCTTACCCAAACAAGTGACTGGTGCCAGAAACATGGCCTCAAACTGAATGCCAAAATATGCATCATCATCCCTTTGGGGAGAATGACATCCCCACAAATTATCACATTAATAACAATATCCTAAGCATGCAAACAGTCATGAGGGACATGGGCACCCAGGTTGATTGCAAATGAACTTTTGACCACCATATTGCCTCCATTGTATGGAAAGCATTCTACATGGCCCACCTCATTAGGAAGGGCATCTCATCCAGGGACAAGGAGGTCATAACAACCCTGTATTCTTCCATTTTGAGACCCATTATTGAGGACAACAACCCTTTCAGCATGTACCTCACAAAGCAAATGCAGCAGCTGGAGACACCACAAAGGTTCCTCACCAACAGAATCCAGGACCTCAAATATCTACCTTACACAGATAGGCTAAAAGCCTTGTCCCTCTATTCAGCCTTATACAGTCTCCTCAGAAGTGAACTTTGTCTGGCATAAAAAGCAATCTCAAACCTTGCCTTGATGGCAGTGTTGCACATCCGCAAGTCAAACTCCACTCAAGTAACCCACACACATGACCTCAACCTGGTATGTGACATCAATAGGACTTGTAAGTGGGACAGATTTGTGTCCCAGAGACTCCCCCTTCTGTAGAGTAGACTCCCTCTCCACATCAAGCAGAGTACCTCATTAACCCTTTTTAAGTGCAACCTGGATAACTGGATGGGAAACAGAAAATACACCTCTGGGATTCCACGTGTCCCTGCTGGACAGGGTCATCGGGTGCTGACTTGTCGGATCACGGGCTAAATTCCTGGCCAGACTTGTAAGGGCCTCAGGACCAATAGCCTATTAACTTTCTATGATACTTTGAACATCTGTATATATTTGAGTGTCTTTGTATGATTATATATGCAAACATGTTTGTGTGTCCAGCGATACACTATATTAAACAGTTGAGCAGAATGGAAAAGTTTTTTCATGTTATGATAATGTAAAAGCAAAAAAATGTGAAAGACCTGCCTTTGTATATAATAGAACAAAGTGTATGAACCTTCTTCCAGAGTGTCTGGAACAACTAAATGTGGCATATATTCTCAATGACCTTACATCTATGTTGGTACTGAATTTAACCTTAAAATGTTTGATTATAATTTTAAGTTTACTTATAAATATAATTGTAACAACATGGGGCTAGTGTACCTAGCTTGCTGTGATCGGTGCCACCAGTACTGTGTAGGTAAGACAGAATGTACACTTAGGAAGCATTTCTGAAAATCTGTATGATTTGAAAAAGAGCAATGAGAATAATGCCCTATAGAAGCACATTCAGGTTTGTGGGGTACACAAAAAATGTTATGTTCATAGTTTTAGAGAAAATACCTGTTGAACCCAGGAAGTTAAAAATTGAATGCAATGAATTAATGTGGCAAATCTGCATTAATACAGGGGTACCCCCTGGGCTTTCTGATAATTTTTATCAACAGTATCTTAAAAATGCACATAGCTACATTATAATATTTGTATTATTTTTATGTATCATTTTCTAGAATACCCCACTGCATATTTATTGAACATTTTTCACTGTTATAATATAATTTTTAGTTAATGGCTTTATTCATTACTATGTATATATATATATATATATATATATATATATATATATATATATATATATATATATATATGTGTGTGTGTGTGTGTGTGTGTGTGTGTGTGTGTGTGTGTATATATATATATATATATATATATATATATATATATATATGTGTGTGTGTGTGTGTGTGTGTGTGTGTGTGTGTGTGTGTGTATGTATACACAGTATATATATATATATATATATATATATATATATATATATATATATATAAAATGTAGTTTAAATTATTTTAACACTATTTATATAATCAGAGACTTTTAACTATAGGTTACATGTCTGTATATATATTTTTTCCCTCTCAAATTTCATTGTTACTGGCCTGGCCATCAATACCCAATGTCCACACTGTATCTATTCTCCAACCCCCCTGGACTTACTCCATTTTTGCCATCCATGGATCCTAAGTGTGTCCTACGGGTTCATCTCATCTATGTCTCCATCCAGAGCCAATTTTTTATGACCTACCCACTTCCCTTTCCCCATCCATCTTACTCATTGTTTATGTCTGAGGGCAACTCCCCTCATGGGACCACACCCCCTTGTGGAGCATTTCAACAAATGTCATCACACCTGGGATGGGCATGTCTATCCCTTTCCTGCCACTCCATCAGTCACTTGAGCCACTAATTGAACCCAGGTCAGCTGAGCCATTGTCAGGGCTTTATTCCTCTATGCCACCAGAGCACGTTTGCATTTTTATAATGCATGTATTTAACATTTGTTACCAGATGTCTTGGATGTTATTGATTAATTTTGACATGTGATCTGACTTTTTAAGTATAAAATTAGTGAAGGTAAGTGTTTAGTAGTTCTGATGATGTGCAGACAGACAAAGCACTTAATTAGCATGTTGTGTGATAATAAAAGTATGTTTCCAGTGTGGTCAAACAATTTATTCTTGTAGGATTCCTTATTGTCTGTGTGTTCTTGAAGGTGCCTGAAGTTTACTCCACCAAGGAGTGGAGATCCTCCATATGAAATCATTGACAGCAAGTTGTGCCTAGTTAATCGGGTTTTTTCCAATTTGCTGAATAGTTTTTTTTTTTATATAAAACCAGTGAATGGTAATTTTAAGTCAATTTAATGCTCCTCTTTCCCAGAATCCTATGTGCTGTTTGAATGCTAGCCTTTTTTTTTGTTAGAATTTCAAACTTGTTTTATTAAAGTTTTTCAGATGTGATTTGTTTGATACAAGTGCTGTAGAATGGCATATACATCATTTTGGATATGGATACTAATACCATTTTTATGTGTTGAGCTCAGTCCTCAAAACTAAATAAATGTCTATTCTATATATTAGTCAAATTGTTTATAACAATTAACATTTTGCTGCAATTTTTATCTTGGATATCCTCACAATTCTTTTTTTAGAGTTATTTCTAAATAAGTAATTCATCATCCCAGATTTGATGGTGTTCTGGGAAAGATTTTTTAGAATAAAATATTTAGATTTGTTATTACTAAAATGAAGATGTGAGATGATTTAAAACCTGTTCAGAATATAATATATTTTATTTATTGAAGTGTCAGTTTCAGAAATAAGTAACAATAAATCATCTGGAAGCAGTATATTTTTTGGCATGTAATTATCACCTGTTTTCATTCCAGTAATATTATGACTGGATCTAATGACACCTGCTAACAGTTTAATCACAAGGGCAACTTTATGATTGCCTTATAACTAAATTGTTTGGAGATGCTATCTAAATGTTTATATGTATAGACTGAAAGTTAAGGCACTGTGGTCCAAGAAGGAACACATAATGATATGTGAACACATAATGATATGTCATTTTGATAACATGGAGAGCAAATCATGTAAAATCAATATTTTATTGATTCTAGACTGTATACCAAAAGAATTATAATAATGATTAAATATCTTAAACTTATCTTCTGAATTTAATGAGTCTATCCATTGTGTGCACTGTTGCAAGCATACTGGGTTCCTTAAGAGCTGAGGTTTTAGTTTTAAAAAAATATAATTAAAGTCAACTTCCATTACCAAATTACCTTAGACATTACTTAGGATAGCCTTAAGAGCTTATTTTAGCTATTTTCCCATACTTTGAAACAAGTAATAATTTACCAGTGTCCATATTGTATCATTGAATTATATGACTACCATAGTTAAAATGTCTTCTTGGTTTTCATTTTATAATAATATACTAGACATGAGCAAACTTTTTTCGCAAAATCTTGATATTCCTCTTCTTTTATTTTTGAAATTAGATTGGGCTAAGAATTCATATTGGCTACATTTACATTTCTCCCTGTTTGATTGTTTTATATGAGTTTATTATAAAAGTATAAACTGGGATTTTTATTTATTGATATAGCCTTTTTTGGTTGTTGTTCAAACCATTAACATGTAAAGATATAAAAGCTAAGTCAACGTTTGTAAAGATTATATTTACATATAAATGATGCAATGATATATATCATATAATATTGTTGTATTACACTAATTTCCTTATTCTTATCTTTGAAATTCCATTTTTTTATTTGCTATATTATGCATAGCTAAAAAAAAAAAGTTACTGTCTTGTCAGTGGCTGCAGACATCAAGGGAAAGACTATAATACACAACACACATTTAAAGCAAAAGAAAAATAAGAAAATACATTCATGTAGTCAAATAGGATTCTGAGATTGGTTGGGTTAGCCCAGTCAAACTATTTATTTTAATCCAACTAACCTAATGAAAAAAAAGCTCTCTATACTTTATCAAATAGAAGAGCATTTCAATTATTCTTAATTTATCTTGGAATAAATAAGTAAATTTTAATAGATATACCCCTGGATTCACGAAGCTCCATGCAAGAATAAGGTTATTCTTGCACAGAGTGGTTTGTGTCCATTTAGGATAGCAGTACACCTTGCATATGCATGAAGGCATGCTGCTATCAAAACTAAATGGACATGAACCAGGAACGAGCACAGGGGCGTGTGTCAGCGGTTCCAGCACCTGAAACACACCCCCTTCACTCTGAAAGTGCCATACGGCACTTTCTGACATGGATGAGTGTCAAACTATATAATATTAGAGCCTGGCTCTAATATTATATAGTAAACGAGTGTTCACAGACACTAAAATGTAAATAGCTAACATTTCAGTGTCCTCTGACACTGAAAATGAAAATAAAACACAAACACCTATAGAAGGCAGCAGCCTTCAAGTGCACACCCCCAAATATATGCACTCTTGCCCTACATGCATGGAAGCAGTAGGGCAAGAAGAAAGGAGTAAAAAATAAAAAAAATGGAATAACAGTTTTTTTCATAAAATAAAGCCGAAGTTTAAGTGCCACACAGCTTGTTTGCAAAGGCGTGCCACTATTCTTAGCTTGGCTGAAATCCTGAAAATGATAGACAAGTGCTACTGTGATAGAAAATGTCATCAAGTTGCTGTAGCATGGTGGTACTGCCATGGTATAGCATGTAGAACATGCTCGGTTCAACTCCCCTCTCTGCCAAATTATTTAATAAACTTTTAAGGAGTTTACATGATAGATGTCAATCATATGTCTCACATATAGCACAGTAGGGTGGGAATATGTAAAATATAAATGTAAAAAACAATTTATAACTTTAATGAAAAAAATAGGTTTAAGCAATGCTTTGGTAGTGTAAGCATTGCTTACCAGCATTCAGCTCTGCTTAGCTGGTGTAAGCTTTGCTATGCAGATTTGCGCGGAGCTAAACATAGTGCAGCATATTAAAACCAGCCAATCATGAAAAAGTGTGGGAAAACAGCACTATTTAAACCACACAGGTGGGAATATAGCCATAACCATTTGGGATTGCACACAGCAGGACTGAAATGGCTGGTACCAGAGAATGTGTGTGCTTCCGAGTGCAACATTGGTTCATCCAGGAATCCAGGGTCATTGTTAAATAAATTGTTAAATTCAGACTGTAAAAATCATTAAATATTTCAATAATGACAGACAGTAATGCAGGGTGCTCAGATATCTAACAATTATGCATATATGCTCTAATGATCATTAGGAGGCAAAAAACCATACACAAGCATGTACAGAATTTTGACTGATTTTATTAGAGAATTACCCTTCATTTTATAATGTTTACAATCAGCTCTTTGCCCACCTCACTGACGTGGTCAGTGACAGGCCCTTTACATCATGATCATTCATAAGAAAAATGCTGATATTACAATTTTTAAAAGTTTCTTTCCCATGAGAATATTGCAGCCTTGCAAAGCACCTGGTCAGTCACAATGTCTTTATGAAGATGTAACTAATCTAAGGCCCTTAGATTAGTTCGAATACAATGGATGAATGTCTTTTTTAATACAGCTCTTTGTCTCTCTGTTCTCCAGCTGGGTTCTTATCACCGGTAGTGTTCACAAGGCTATTCTCCTTGGTGTAAGCAGGAAAAAGATACACATGCAGACAGGTTCATTATTTTCTAACTTTGCAAATAATTATTCACTGAAAGACATGTTCCAGCCGAGCTGGCAGCTTTCAGGGTCAAGCCTTATTCACACTGCAGCTGAGTTTCAAACAATAATGTGCAAGTTCATTTCTACTATTATTCTAGTAAAACAGAATTAAATGCATTACATATTCTACTATTTTCCAACCTTTGCTCTTCATATAGATTTGAGCACATTTATTCATGTCTAAAGCACACATTTCCCTAACAGTTTATAAATGTTTGAATACATACTTTTCTAATAATATATATATATTTGAATACATATTCTTTTAACAGTTTGTATGTCCAGATACATATTTTCCTGACATTCTCCCTCCTGTTAATGCATTTCATTCTATTAGAAACATAAACAATATCATTTCATTTCTTAGCTTTTTCCCTTTGAGAACTTTCAGCTAAGTAAGTCATTTGTTTTATATTTCAGATAGGCTTTCACTTGGTATCAACAGATTCAGTTCCAAGTCCTGATACATTGTCTCAGTTACTGATATGTCAACAAAATCTCTAACTAACCTTTTCATACAGGGAATCGCGCAGGAGACACATGCACCAATAATGAGGAGTACTACACAGATAGCAATTAGAATATTCATTAGGATTGACCCCCACCCCCCGAACAAATTCTGGAAAAAGTTCGTCAGTGGGTTTGGGCCTGGTTCCGCCATTGCTGATACCTGCTGTATTACCTCCAGGTGGTCGTTGATTTCATGTCTGTTGTCTGGAATGTACGCACAGCATTCTTCTTTGATAAGCGCTTACGTACCACCTCTCCGCTAGGGTGAAGTCAAGAGCCATCCGTTTTGCAGTACAACAGTTCTCATTGCATTCAGTTCATCGGTTACAAGTTCGAGGCGGAAAAAGTTGCATTGCTCATCACTTGAGGAGTTTTGACAATTTCCTCAGTTCCCAAATCGATTTGACTGCTCCATAGGCTGGAAATATTCCAGCCCAGGATATGACACTGTCACTCAAGTCCATATGGGTCAATTTTTCTTTATCCTTCACGTTCGACTGGTCTCTCCAGCTTGCTTCAATTTTACCCACTGGATTAGCAGGTTTCTTGACCGTGTTCCCAGTTTGTTGGATTACATCTCTTACATTGCGTATCTTACCCAGAGGTAATTCTGCAGTATGTCTTATGGCTGGAACCAGATAACCCAAAAAACAACTGCGGACCAATTCTCAGGTAACCATTTATAGGCCTTTTTCCCACAAACAAAATAACAATTTTCAACTTTAGTACTGATGCGGGTTAACTCTGGATGAAACATTTTCCTGTCTATAGCAGATAACTGTTTATACATTTCAGGATTTTTCTGCACATCTCTTAATGTTGTTTTCATTAAGCTTAAATATGAATCATAATTCGCTACAACTAGTACTCTGGTCTTTAGCTTTTATATAACATTTATAAGATACAGTTATGTTACAATTACTCCAACCAACTTGGGTGTGTCATTTTTAATAAAGCAAACAATTCCTTTTTGAGTAACAGGCAGGTATAATGCCACTTTGTCCTGTGATCTCACAGTACCTGTGTCAAACAACAGGTTCTCCCAAGTTTCATTTATCCCCAGAGGGACAGCAGACATCAAAAGTCCTCCATATGCTGTGGGTATTGCAGTACAAACCCAGCAGTTTGAAACGTTCATTGTCTCTCATTCATGGCTAGGTATGTGTTAAAGTTTCGATGCCAATCTATAGCAAGTTCATCACGTTTCGTCAGTTTCACTTCTGTAGTTATATGCAAGAAAAACCATAACAACAAAAAGGTTACCACAAACATGGTTAGCAGGTGTATGATCAGTAGGCCAGTGAACCAATGTCTTTGGGGTTGCTTTGTATTTATACACTCTGCCCCTGGCCATCCTGCTTCTGTGGTATATCAGTTACAAAATGTTTATCTAACTTAAACTCCTTGAGTGGTTTACAGTGTGTCAAATGAACCCAAGATGATCTCTCAGCAATTTTCACTGCAGTAGGCGTTGCCAACAGTACCTGGTACGGACCTTCCCACTTTGGACTCGCCCAATTCTTCTTTTTGATAACCTTCAGCCAAATCCAGGACCCCGGGGTCAGCACGGCTTCTGGTTTTGCTTCTTCTTTGTCTGAAAAAGAGTTCAACTGCAAAACAGTCTTATTTGTTAACAATTTCTTCATATAACTAGCTAATGAGCTATCAGCCTCCAGCTCTGCAGGCATGAGGGCTTTCCATTGTGGCACATAATACGCTCTTCCAAATACTACCTCAAAGGGAGTCAAACCTTTTACATTTGGAACAGTCCTCATGCTCAGCAGTGCTAAAGGTAGACAGCAAATCTAAGTCTTCTGAGTCTCATTCATCAGTTTTCTCAGTTTATTTTTCAAAATCCCATTGTACCTTTCCACCAGTCCTGCTGACTGGGGTGGTAAGCACAATGATTCTTCAAAGAAATCCCAAAGAATCTCCCAAGCTGTTGTATTGTCTGATTGACAAAATGTGTTCCATTATCACTATAAATTCTCTCCGGTATGCCAAATCTAGGAATGATTTCTTTTACTAAGGCTTTTGCCACTGTTGCTGCATCCGGATTCCTAGTCGGGAAAGCTTCTACCCATTTTGAAAACATATCTATAATCACTAAACAGTATTTTTTCCCTTCACATTTATTCAATTCTATGAAATCCATGCAAATAGTATGGAATGGATATGGTGATGTAGGGAAACTCCCTTGCTTTGGTTTAAATGCTCCCTGTGCATGATGTTGATTACAAATATGACATGCTGCACAAAATTTTTGTGTACAATTCGTAAATCCGTATGTTTGGAATGTTCTGTTAACTAACTGTACCATCCCCCCTGTTGAGACATGGCTCTGCCCATGGCTCAACAAAGCTTATATCTAAATAAATTAGATGGTAATATTGGCTTTTCCTCCTTGGAGATGTACAGTCCTTCTTTGAGAATTGCTCCTCGTTTTACCCACTTCTGCTTTTCTGCTTTTGTAGTTAATGTCTGCATTGTTTTCAGCATTTCTAAATCTAAAGTCTCAGAAGGTTGTAGTTCTTCATTTAAAAACAAGGTCTCTGAGTCTGAGGCAGCTTGCTTTGCAGCTGCATCAGCCCGAGCATTTCCTCTCAAAATCTTATCCTGTTGTTTAGTATGGGCTGCACATTTACAAATAGCTAGTTTGGTAGGTAACTGAATAGAATCTAATAGGTTCAAAATCAATTGTGCATGGTTAATCGGTTTGCCAGTAGATGTTATCATTCCCCTGTTCTTCCACTGTTGTGCAAAAACATGCACCGTAGAGAAAGCATACTGACTATCAGTATATATGTTTACACATCTATCTTTCGCTAAAGTGCAGGCACGTGTCAAAGCTATCAATTCTGCTGCTTGAGCAGATAGGTTATGCTGCAGGGGCTGTGCTTCTACAATTTCAACATCTGTTACTACTGCATAACCCACTAGGTTCTTTCCTGTAGGACCCTTTCTACATGATCCGTCTACATAGAATGTCACCTCTGCACCAGCTAAGGGCACATCAGTGAGATCTTGTCTGGGTAGGGTTATCCGTTCCATTTCCTGTAGGCAACTGTGTGGTGTGCCATCCACAGGAATCGGAAGCAATGTTGATGGATTTAATGTTGTGCATCGTTCAATTATCATATGAGGTTGACTCAACAGTATGGTCATACAGGAAAGATGTCTAGCAGGAGATAAAAATGCTATTTTTTCTTGCAGTAAGATTATCGCAACTGCATGGGGCACCCTCAAAGTAAGAGGGTGAAACAACACCACTGAGGCGAAGCCTGCACTGCCATAGCTGCTGCAACAACTGCTTGTACACAATGTGGCAATGATCGCGCCACGGATCTAACTGCGATGAATAGTAAGCTATGGGGCGTTGCTTGCTGCCATGTTGTTGCGTTAGTACTGACGTCATATATCCCTGCCTACAATCTACGGTCTGAAAAAATCTCTTATGGTAATTCGGAAGTCCTAAAACAAATGAGGAAACTACCAATTGTTTTAGTCTGCAAAAAGCTGCCTCTGCTTCCGATGTCCAATGTAGTTTTTCCTGCGCTGCCATTGGTGTCTTAAAAATTAAATCAGCCAATGGAGCTGTTTCCAAGGCATAATTCGTATCCAACCGACAAAATTAGTCGTTCCCAAGAAGGACATCATTTCCTTTTTGGTAGTTGGTTTAGGTGCTTGCAAGATCGCTGTTTTCCTATCCTCGTCTAATGTTCTACCTTCCTTGGATATTACATATCCCAGGTACTTGACCTGTTTTTTCCAAAGTTGCAGTTTGTGCTTGTTTACTTTATGCCCTTGTTCTGCCAAAAATTTTAACAAAGCTATTGTGTCTTCCCTACACTGCTGCTCGGTAGGGGCTGCAAGCAAGATGTCATCTACATAAAGTAATACTTGACTGCCCCCTGGTGGAGTAAATCCCGCCAGGTTGCTAGCCATCTCTTGTGCGAATATTGTTGGACTTTCACTATATCCCTGTGGTAGTCGTATCGTATACCTTTTGCCCTGAAATGTAAATGCAAACCAGTGTTGGCTATCAGGGTGTATAGGTATTGAAAAGAAAGCATTACTGATATCTACCACGGAAAAATATTTCTGTTGTGGCTTCAAGTCATTTAACAAAGTATGTGGGTCTGGCACCGTAGGTGCCCTCGGTATTACCGCATCATTTACGGCCTGTAAATCTTGTACCATCCGCCATTCCCCGTTTGCTTTTCTAACAGGAAACAGAGGTGTATTACAAGGTGAATCCAGGATTCCACCAGTATCCCTTCCTTGAGCAATGCCATTATAATAGGTTTGATTCCTGCTCCATCCTTCCTCAAAGGATATTGTCGTTTTGTGGTCTAAAGGCCGATTTTGGTGTAATAGTTACTGGGCCTGCTGTTGAATAAGCCCTACATCTGATTTCCTGTTGACCAAAGAATGTTTGGTACGTCACTCAGGGCTTTCTCTTCTTCTTCTATCAAGAACGCCAATCAGCTGTCTTCACTCTGATGTAAGTGTACAGCTGGGTGCTTGTTAACCAATTTAGTTTCTGTTTCTGTACTCCTTGTTCTGACAATTCTAAGTCGGTTTGTTTCTCCCATTTAGTCACTTTGTCACCCAGATCTACCCATCTAACATCCCTGTTTTTGGTTAGACTGACATGTGGTAGTTTGTTTGATTTGTATAATTCCGTGAATTCCTGGGGTAATGAACAACTTACTACACTATTACCCTCAGTATCACAATACAAAGTTCGTAATATTAATCTGTTTGCAGGATTTCTGAACAATTTTTGTTCATATTCTTTATCAGGTCCTGGTGTGCTACAATAGTATAGAGTACAATGTAACAAATGTTGCTGATCGAAGTCGAGGGAGTGCACCTTACTGATGGCTATGTTCATTAGTTCCTTGGTCACTGCCCCTGGACCGGTAGTAACCAGATCCTGGCTGTACCAATAATAAACTTCACCCTCTGATCGTACTACAAAAGCATCCATTTGTCTCCGTGCCTCCATACCTTTCATGGTGGGAATTACTGCTATACCAAAAAGCTGCATAAGATCTCTTCCCAATAAATTCATTGGGCATTTTGCAGAAAGTACTATTTTACTTCTCTGGGTTATACCCGAGATAGGGTCAGTTATTGCTATATCATGGGAGAGTGGCTCCCTGTACAGCTGTCCGTTTGCTGCTTTCACCAATATGTAATCAGGTGATTCAGAGTGCTCCGGTAACTTTGAAGGATGAATCAAAGTCCGTGATGCTCCTGAATCACACAAAAATTTAATTTCCCTTCCCTCCACCAGAAGTGTAACTTCCGGTTTCGTGTCTGCTAAATAGAGCTCCAGGCTCAATAAGGCCAAATCCAAAACTTCACTTTCCCCAATTTCTACATTCATTTGTATGTCATCTGTCTCTTCTATTATGTTTACATTATCTCCCTGCTCATTAGTCTGTCCTAACGACTGCTGAGCAGTATGACTATCATCTAGTCAATCTTCATCACTTTTATCCTTTTTTTCTGCAGGTGCTTTACTCCTGCAATCCCTTGCCAAATGTCCTTTCTTTCCGCAGTTAAAACACTCACCCGTTTTCTTTCTTTCCTCATAGAACTCTGGGTCCCTGTCAGAACGTTTATTGCCCTGAGTATTTCGTTTACCCTTTTTGCCTGATTGAACTACAAAGACTTCTGCTCCGTCTTCAGCTGTGAAGACCTGCGTTTTCTTTTTACTGTTAAAGTGTCTTTCAGCATGCCTAGCATACTCTAGTAAGGCTTGAAGCCTACTCGTTCGATGATCTATCATATGCTTCGTGATGAAGCTACTGATGAGGGCAATGCAACCTTTTAGAAATGCATTTTCAATTGTTGCTCATATGGGCTATCATTTTCTGGTTTTCAGGAATAGTCATACCACTATGGTTATTGAAACATTCTAATAATCTACCATAGTATGCGTCCACTGTCTCATTATCTTGTTGTATGCATTGGTTAATACAAGTCCAATCTGCTCTAGGTTTCCATTTTTCAGTAATGCGGTCTGTAAGACCCTTCAACCTAGTATCTAGCTCTGCGTCACTATGTAGGAGTGGCCTGAGTTGCGTCCGCGTTCCAGGCCGCAAACCATGTGCCAGTCGGACCTATAATTTGTCTAACTACTTTTCTACCTCTTCCCCATTCAAGTGGTAACTTAATCTCATTCCTGTAAATCTTGTACAAACTTTTCAAAATTAGTTTTGGATGGAATTCCTCTGTAGCTTTCGGATGTCCTCCGGTGTCCATGGTCTATATACTAAGAGAGTTGAGGCTTGGCCCTCCTGTCCTGCCTGTGGGTTAGGTACTTCAATTAATGGACAGATTTCCTCACTCTCATCTAATGAACTACTGCTTAGTTGAACATTTCTAAGTGTTTCACGTGTTAGGGATCTAGTTTCAACAGGTTCTCTTACAAATGGTTGTTTTAATACCCTGTTGTCTCAGGATAGCGTGGGGGTCCAGCCGCCCTCCCGCTTCATATTCTGAATAAGGTATTGAGGTGGTAGTGGGGGTGGGGCCGTTGCTATTACCGTATTATTATCTTCTTTGTCTAAAAACAATGCTTTCGCATTCTTAATTTTTTGCTCCCTCCGGTTTGCTTCCTCAATCCACCTATGTGCTTGAGGAACACCCAACTGTCGTTGTTTTTGCCTGACCTTCTGTCAGATTTTAATTGTTTCAAAAGTTTCACTAGTGACATTTTATCTAATTTACCGTCAAATTCATACTTGTTGACCCATTTTGCAAAATACCTCACATTGTCTGCTCTTTGCAATTGCATATATTTCGCATCTGTTAGGGGCGGATCTCGTGTCCCCTTAGTGCACTCATTACCCATGTCTTAAAAGACTGTTACGTAACCCTTCTCCTGTACCACGTGGTATCTTATTTCCCCGTATCCACAGTAGTGTCTAGAATGACTGTTTACTTTGCTTTGTTATACTCTGATCTATGACTCAAGATACAATACTTCGACTATCTCTCCCTGCTATCACAAACCTTAGCAATAGCACAGTGTAACCTGGTCCCTGATCTAAAACAAAGACAAAGGAAATTCTTCTTACCTGAGCCTCCCGCTTACCGCTGCACTTCTTAGGATCCAGTTTTCCGCTTTTTGGCCAGAGATCAGAGAGTGGACAGCCTCTTTGCACACAACAATTCAGTCGGAGGTCTTTCCCTCTTCTGCAGTTTTCAGTACCACCTATGACCTGCAGCTTACCAAGGGAATTCCGGCTCGAATAAGGACCAAAATGTTAAATAAATTGTTAAATTCAGACTGTAAAAATCATTAAATATTTCAATAATGACAGACAGTAATGCAGGGTGCTCAGATATCTAACAATTATGCATATATGCTCTAATGATCATTAGGAGGCAAAAAACCATACACAAGCATGTACAGAATTTTGACTGATTTTATTAGAGAATTACCCTTCATTTTATAATGTTTACAATCAGCTCTTTGCCCACCTCACTGTCGTGGTCAGTGACAGGCCCTTTACATCATGACCATTCATAAGAAAATGCTGATATTACAATTTTAAAAGTTTCTTTCCCATGAGAATATTGCAGCCTTGCAAAGCACCTGGTCAGTCACAATGTCTTTATGAAGATGTAACTAATCTAAGGCCCTTAGATTAGTTCGAATACAATGGATGAATGTCTTTTTTAATACAGCTCTTTGTCTCTCTGTTCTCCAGCTGGGTTCTTATCACCGTAGTGTTCACAAGGCTATTCTCCTTGGTGTAAGCAGGAAAAAGATACACATGCAGACAGGTTCATTATTTTCTAACTTTGCAAATAATTATTCACTGAAAGACATGTTCCAGCCGAGCTGGCAGCTTTCAGGGTCAAGCCTTATTCACACTGCAGCTGAGTTTCAAACAATAATGTGCAAGTTCATTTCTACTATTATTCTAGTAAAACAGAATTAAATGCATTACATATTCTACTATTTTCCAACCTTTGCTCTTCATATAGATTTGAGCACATTTATTCATGTCTAAAGCACACATTTCCCTAACAGTTTATAAATGTTTGAATACATACTTTTCTAATAATATATATATATTTGAATACATATTCTTTTAACAGTTTGTATGTCCAGATACATATTTTCCTGACAGTCATGGTTGGGCTCCTAGTGAAAAAACATGATGGCAGAATGATGCAGGGCCAGTACCAAAGCTGCTGTACAAAGCGGAGGCCTAGGACCAGCTGCCACATGATTTCACCAGTGCCACTGGCATACCACGGACTGGTGAGCAGGTACATCATTACCATAATGACCTGAAGCAGAGGAGGGGTGCACTGTTGGACCAGTGGATCCAAGAAATCTGAGCGCAGGATGTCCCACATGTCTGTAAGTATGCAGTCTTATGTATCTCTAAGTATGGAAAAAGTTCAAATTGTGACTATGCAGGTGTGATTAATGTGTGATGTCTCCCTATACAGTTGCTGCGGAGAGGTCCCAGAATGTGCAGGCTCATGCACAGCGACTGGCCCAGCTGCATCAGCAGTATGGTGAGTGCAGAATACCCCCACTATTAGCAGTAAGAAATCAAAATAATAGTAATGGTAGTACTGCTTGTATATATAATTGTGCTGTATAATCAGAAATAAATGCCTGTGTCAGGCTGCCAGTGTTACAGTGGAGTATTCTCAGCTGCTATGTATGCCAGATATCAGCAGCAAACAAGGTACAATATGCAGTAGAGGAATATTAGAATATGTATCAGTGTGTCTGAGTGAACCTGCCAAGAAAGTGCCATGTCAGGCTACTGTAACAGTTAGAAATAAAAAGCATTCCCCTGTGCAGATCATGCAGGAACAGAATTGTGGAGTTCTGAGTTGTACACAAATATGTATGTCAAAACTAATAAAGGTGATCCCAAACACTGGCGTGTGTCATCTCACTTGTACCTGATAAATATAAATGTCTGTGTCCTGCAGAATGCATTAACTGAGGTGAACTGATTTAGCACTGCTTGTCTGCATACTTTAGAATGTGCATGTGAAATAACTGGAAAAAAGCAACAGTACATATTCCCAACAGAATGTGTTTTACTTGTTTGTCTGCCAGCATTGTCCTCTGTTAACCTTTCCATTTCAGCTGTATGTAGCGGTGAATGTACTATGAAATGTATAAGGCTAACAGGTGCAGACCTAAAACCTACACTGTGTACTCAGGAATCTAAATTGCAGTATGTAGTTGTAAAACAGATATGCAATCCAGCTAATGTACACATGTTTCACAAACAGTGACACCAATATCTGTTGTGTATGCATAAAATGTACTGAAAATGGGAAACAAATAATGTAACGTGATAATAAAAGTACTGTGCACAAAAATATGTACTAGATAGAAATGTCACAAGTAAAATACAACACTTCCCCAGTAGCTCAGTCTGATAAAGACTAAGCCTATAGTCCAGTTTTGCACACACAACATGGTTCAAATCCAGGGACCACCACTATTATCTCAGTCTGGTTCTACAGTTTTAAACTGCAGTCTGAATAGAAAAAATAATGTACTGCAACACATGCATTTTCCATACAGGGCACACAGATAAAGCAATGTGAATAGATATACTAGTATGATGTGTATAAATATGAAAGGTGTACAATCGCTGTGTTGACCAGCCCGAGTTCTACAAATAGATGCAAGCTAGACATCTACACTCTGCAGTCTGAACCAGACAAGCCCCCTCAAGTGTCACGCTGTCACGGATAGTTTCCCCAGTTGACAAGAAACGTGCACACAGAGAATGTCCCAGTAGATGTATGTGAAAGACACAACACACACTCCAGGGCCTGCAACTAATATGTGAATCTGAAATATGTATAGAAACAGCAATGTAATGTGCACACAGTTCAACTGGACAGGCCCACAGGTAAAAAAATTGGTATAGAAACAGGTCTGATGTGTATAACTAAAATAATGGTACAATTGTTCTGTTGATATCTACAGCTGTTGTGCTGTAGCAGCCCCATGGCCCAGGTAGAGTGTAAGTGTGGTCAGAATGTAGAGTAGTGAATAGTAGTGTACTGACAAATATACTTGATAGCAGTTGTAAATTGAATCTGTTCCCTTCCCCCACCACTCAACTGATCCACCCAGTAGACTGAAACCAACATGGGTATGTTCGTAAAAAACCTCTACTGTTGGGACTGTTGTTCCATTTGGTTTATCATTTAAACTGCATGCATACTAATATCCCCTGTAAAATAATCATCTTATTGCCTGCCTGACATACCACTAACTGGCATGCTGTTGCATCCCTGAATGCCATTCCATATATGCTTGGGTTCTGTTTGCTATGGCACTGTTATAACTGCACTGTTTTGGGTTAGTGGGAATATCCATGCATGCTATTTTGACTAACGTTGGAGTGTGTTGTGCATGACTAACCAATATTCATTGTTAATTTCCACACTAAAGCACATATAGGAAGGCAGATCCCAGTGGATCCGCCTCTTCCACCCCATCTGGCTGAGGCACCAGCTCCCAGCATGTCTGGGACCCAACCCAGACCTCTTTCATCTGCTGGTACTGCACCACCCTTGGGTGGAAACGCTGCATGGGATGGCGCTCACCCCCCTGCAAGTGGGTGCAGTGAGGACATTGTCACCTGGGACAAGGTCTGTGGCATGGTGCGCACTGTCCTCCAGATGGAGCAGGATGACTGCCTGCACCAGGCGAAGGGCAACCTGTCACAGCTAGAGGGGCAGGTGGCCCTTCCAGCTCAGCCCCACAGTATAGCCGCCTTCGGGGCTGTGAAGGAGTAGCAGTGACTGCCATCAGGTGGGGACATCAGTGCCACTACTACCATCTTGGGGGCTCATGAGCCTCAGATTTTCAACCACCTTCCCTGTCAAGGTGTCTACCCCCCCCATTTGGCATACACTGCCCCTGTCTGCTGTCTTGTCTGTCTGCAAATGCAACCTCTCCTACCAAACCTCCTACACCACACTTACCAATAATCCTTCCTTAGCATTCCACACTCACCTTAAAAAAAAAGGGCATCTGACCCACAAAAAAATACATCCCATCTGCATTTCACCGAGAGACATGTACCCGGCACGCAATCTAACCCTACCAATCATCCATAGTGTATGATGTCCACACACCTCCCTACAGGGTGTGTGGTTCCAAATTCTAAACTGCCCACATTGAAAGCAGCTGTTGTTGCCAAAGAATTGCAGAGCTGAGGTCCTTTCCTACACCTATCCTGCAAATCCCTACTTGTTGTGTCTCCTCTTGTTTGTCCTCCTGCTTGCCCCAATTACACCACTTTCCTATCTCCCTTTTTTCTTTTCCTTATTTGAAATTAGCGTGGGTTTAATCGGCCATAAGCAGACATAAGCTTAGCTCCACACAAACCCGTGCAAACCTGCTTACAACTGCTTTAAATTACCTTAATCACTCTGTCTCCAACAGCCCCTTTTCTGCCCAGCAACAAAATAAGCAGCCCTTGCAAATCTCAAACCCAGGACCCTGCATACTATATCCAAAGTGATTTGCTACTAAGCCATGTCAGATATAAATAAATCAGATGTTTTCTCAGACATATAGGTTCATAGGTTTATAGGTAGGTACTAGGCTATTGGCCTTAGGGCCTATATAAGCCTAGACAAATGGTACCCTGGCTTTCACCACCCAAGAAAATTATTTTCCTGTGCCCCTGTCGAGCAGAACCACATAAGTGATCCCCGGGGTGAATTTCCTATCTCCCATCCAATCATCAATATTTATCTTGAAGAGTGCTAATGAGAAGCTTTGTTTGATATAGATAGGTAGTTTGTTCCAGAGTATGGGAAGTCTCTGGGACAGAAATCTATCCCTCCAGCATGTTCTGTTTATTGTGGTGACAAGGTTTAGGTCCCTAGAGCATGTAGCTGGGAGGGATTGGGATTTCTTTAAGTGGAGCATGTCCAACAGCTCTGGGTTGGACATAGCTTTGTATGTTAGGCTGAGATCACCTCTGAGTAGGCAATATGCAACAGAATAAACCTGGAGTTTTTTGAGACGGTCTGCGTAGGGCATCTGTTTGAGGCCAGTAATCCTCTTTGTGAGGTATATCATCTAGTGCGGTCATTCAACAGTAGAGGAAATGTATATATATATATATATATATATATATATATATATATATATATATATATATATATACTCTCTGTACTCTTCTTTTCTAGACCTAACACCACTCTTAAGTATTCAACTGCAGTACCACCTTTATCATTCTTATAAGAAAAGCGCAGTCTGGTTCTGAACTGTCTGCAAACAGCTAAAGTTAACTTTGAGTATGTGTCTACCTGTTTGAGCCAATATTCATTTTCCCTGGAGAGCACTCTGCTTTGCCCCCCCCCCCCCACACACACACACACTCATCTTCCACTTCTCTCTTATTCCCTTCTGTTAGCAAATAGTATCCATAACTGATCAATACTGTGTGTTTGTTAATTTAAACTGATGCCACAGTAGCCTACTGATACAAGGTTATCCTGTTTTTCCACCTGAGAAATGGTTAAGAAATGATTTACAGTTTCAGAGCAGTCCTTTGCCAATTGTGATTGTTTCTTAAACACCAACTTGTCTTTGCTTTGGCTCATTAGCAGCAGTACAAAGAACTGCCTGCACACACCCTTGTTCTCCCCTCCCCTTCCCTGTATATTATCTTGAATATCCCAAAGTTAATAAATATTACCTGTGGCAGACACCATTTTTAAAACTACAACCACCCTTGTCTCTATCATATGTTCATTTATCAGTTAAAGTTGTTACCTGATTGTTTCCAGCCCCCTCATAAGAGCAACTAACAGAGTCTCTACCCACTTCACTCCCCACCCTGCCCCCTATTCCCTCCCTCCCCCAGTGGTCCCACCTTTATTACACTCACAAACCCCTCCCATCTTTCCAATAGCCAACCACAGCACTAACCCAACACTACCTCCTCCATCTTCCCATTACTATCACACCTCCTCAACTAACATGTACAAGCATACCTTACTTATGCTCACTGCATACACTCTCCTTGCATATCTTACATCCTACCAAAGCTCCATCATTCTCCCACTCACCCGCTACCACTGTACTACTACTCACACCACCACTCATGTCTCACCCTCATTCACCTCCACTCCCACCAACTCAAGAACCATCCCTATGCACCCCCCACATATGCTACCAACTATAATTCTCAAACATAAAGCATCCCTACAACTTAACATAGTAACCCTCCCACCATACCTATTACCCACTGAGCACAATCATAAAGTTTCCCTTATAAACAAACACATTCAAAAACTGAGAAAACTAATAACCTCATGCATATCAAAACTAGCTTTAAATGGAGACATCCACCCCAACCCTGGCCCTACCATCTCCAACCCCAATCCTCATAATAAGACTAGAAACTACAACTTCTCCATATTACAGCCAATAGAAAGCCAAGTGGCTTCCTTCTACTAAGCCTAAATATTAGAAGTATATCCAACAAAGTCCATGAACTACATGCCACCATAGACTTGTACTCCCCAGATATAGTCATCCTGACAGAAACCTGGCTAAAACCTCACATTACCAGTGAGCAAATACTCCCTACATGTTACAGCATACTAAGATTAGACCGGCTAAACAAGAAAGGAGGCGGTGTAGCTATATTATTTAAACAGCATCTAAACATCCAGATCTTAAAATCATCAGCTCCACAAATAGGCAATGAAGAAATAATATATACCAACCTCAAAATAAACCAAAACAAAAACATCAACATAATTGGATGCTACTTCCCACCTGGCCAAAACATAAAAAACCTCCTCAGCTGGTCTACCCACCATCTCCCCCAAGAAACTATCATTTAGGTGATTTCAATATTGACTGGCAATCCTGTTCTGGCAACCATCCAACCCATCATGTAAACCTTCATGGCTTCACCCAACTAGTCCAGTCGCCAACCAGGATAAATAAAAATTCCAGTGAGCACACTACCCTGGATTGGATACTAGTCAGTAAGAACCCCCAGTCACATATAACAGGCTGATTATCAGATAGCCTCAGTGATCACTCCCCAACATTCCTACTCAAAAAATACCTATACCAAGCTAAACCTGTCATCTACCATCAAATACGTAAAAAACTAAACTTTAACCCACTCACATTCATCTCATCCCTCAAAGAATGTAACTGGCATCCTCTAAAGTACCTCAATCTTGATGACGCAGTTGAATTTTTTAATACTACCTTCCTGAGCATCCTTAATTACCATGCCCCCATAAGACTTTCCAGAACAAAAGCACAACCCTCCCCATGGATACAGAAAACCACTAAGTCAGAAATGAAAAACAGGGATAAAGCCTGAGAGCACTGGCGCAAAACCAAAACCCCCTCAACTAGACAGAAATTCCTAGAACTACGCAATTGAGTCAAAAAGCTAATAAAACAGGACAAATTCCAATACTACCAGTCTGCTCTAGACTCCTAACAACACAGCCCAAACAATTCTGGTCCTCCATAAACTCCATCTTCCACCCAGGTAAAGTCAGTACCCCTCCTCCTAACATCCCTCACTCCTCAGAAAATATTACTACCTCATTCAACACACACTTCACACAAACCATACTATCATTAGCTAAACAACACAACCCCCCTCCCCTCCAACCCACACCTTCAACTAGTAATCTCCCCACTGCCTTCTCTTTTTCTCCTGTACCTACCTCCAACATAAAAAAAACTCTTAACTAAACTTAAGTCCACCAAATTAGCAGCAGACAACCTCCCAAGTGAATACCTACAAATCACAGCTGATGCTCTGGCCTATTCAGTATCCATCTTGATTAACCAATCACTGTCAGAAAGTTACGTTCCCACACTGTGGAAAGTTGTTGTTGTGTCTTTCGGCTTTTTCCCAGTTAGGGGTCACCAAAGCAGAACTCCGGTCTGCTAATGATTGGTAGTTGATTTTTACGTGCCGAGTTATCAGCCCTGATGCACAACCTTCAACGAAGGTACGCACATTCACGCATGTCTCCAATCAGAAGACGCTCTAGCTGAGAATCGAACCAGACAGCATCTTACTGTGAGGTGACAATGCTACCCCTCCACAAAGGCGGACCCTCCACAGAACTAACCAATTATCGCCCCATAGCTATTCTCTCTCCACTCTCCAAAATACTAGAGAGTTGCATACACTCTCAGGTCTCAGCCTACCTCCTTTCCAATACTCAGCATGGTTTCCGACCAAACCATAGCACCACCACTGCCTTACTCTCCTTTACTAACACTATCCTTCAGCATAAAACAATGGCTATCTCTCCTCTGCTACTTTCCTAGACCTATCTAAAGCATTTGACATGGTCCCACACAAACAACTTATCTCTGTCCTCAATAACCTATCCTTCTCTCAATCAGTCACCAACCGCTTTCAGAGTTACCTGTCTAACCGCCAACAATCCGTTGTATAGCAGAATGACATATCTCCCCAACTACCTGTCTCCACAGGGGTTCCTCAAGGATCCATCCTTGGACCCCTACTCTTCTCTGTTTTCACCAATAATCTAGCCTCTGCCACCAAACATGGCACACTCATACAATACGCAGATGACTCAACCATCATCTGCTCAGCCCAGTCCTTACCCAAACTGCAAAAAGTCACACAGGAAGTCTTTTCCTCTGCTGAAACTGGATTATCCGATGCCCACTTAATACTCAACCCAAACAAGACTAAACTACTCATCTTCCAACCTACCAAACATACTCAAAACAACTCTCACTTAAACATCACAGCAAAAGACAACACCACTATATACCCATCTGAACACACCAAATTGCTAGGAGTGGAAATAGACAATAAACTAAAATTTGACATTGACATATCCATGACCATAAAAAAAGTCCACAAAGAACTAGGAGTGTTATACAGAAATAAGTAACTTCCCACCAAAGCAGCAAAGATTTCAATAGCAAATTTCCACCTTATCTCCACCCTACTTTATGCCTCTCCAATATATACCAACCTAAGGCAATGCAATCTAAACAAGCTAGAGACCCACTACAACAAAATTGCCAAATTCACCACAGGGGCATCCTGCCATAGTCACCACTGTCTCTCACTTGCTGAACTGGGCTGGCTTGAACTCCCTCACCTCCTTCAATGGTATCAACTCTCACTCGCCCACAAACTAGTAAACCATCCACTAAATGTCCCATCCCTCAAGAATCTACTCCAACCCTATCGCGCCACCAGACCACTAAGATCCAGCAACACAAATCACTTGCAGATCACTAAAGCCAATAACTCTGCTGGTGAAGCACTATTCTCTTGCACCATATCCAAATTATGGAACTCCCTTCTATCCACAATTACCTCCATACCATCATGCAACCACTTCAAAACTTTACTAAAAGCGCACCTAAAAACATGCTGGCTATGCCCTTGCAACTCCCACTCTAATATCACCCACTCCATCCAACTACTACCTTTCTTTCCACTCCACTAAGTACCTTGATTATAGCAAGCTCAGATGCTCATAAGCCTAGTACTTATTATACAGCAGGAGCTTCTTATTGTAATATTTGTTAATGTCTGTTATGTACTTCACAGATAAAGATTCTAGTTGTCTACTGATATACTATGTTCTTCATCTGTAAATATGCTGTAAGTAATCACTATGTTAAATTATTAATCGCTATGTAATCCAATGTAACTACTGTCTGTTTATTTTAACTGTGGAGCTTTTCTATAGAGAGAGAGAGAGATACATATATATATATATATATATATATATATATATATATATATATATATATATATATAAATATATATATGTATATACACATGCATACACATATACATATATTACTACATATATATATATATATATATATATATATATATATATATATATATATATATGTGTATAGGAAGATACATATTTAGAGGGTGCACAGCATATTGAACAGTCAGTATTCCTACACTTGCCACCTTTTAAAATGGACAGCGGTTGATTCTCTAAAACAAAAGACAATTATTGCATGAAACATATACCCACAGAGATGTCAGAGGATATGACATCACACATAGGTTTGCATACATAGAAATGTTTATCTGTGTACTATTTCAGTTGTATATGCCATTTCATATAGCAGTTAGGTGTTTGAAATACATACTACCTGAGTAATGCAACTCTCAAGCAAAACATTTTATACAGTAATCTGAAAGCATAACATATGTTGCTGCCCAGGCCAAGGCCAACAAGTAGTGCAACAGTAAAGAAACACTGGCCTGGAAGATAAGAATCAATCAACACTAATTAATGCAGATGTAGTTCAGCAGCCTCCCATTACACTCTGTACTCAACCTCTGGGGGAAAATAATTAAGTTGTCACAATGAAAATGTATCTGTTACATCAGAATGCTTAACTTACAACATCACTATCACACTGACAAACAGAATTATCTGTAATACAGTAAGCACTAGCCCATCACTGTTCCCATAGTGAAATGTATGAAAATGTACAGCCATATACCTTAAGGTGTCTTACAACTCATATCCCCTCACATGTTGTATCAGCCTAGGTTATAAATCGTGCATACCCCTCCCTCATAGAATGACTTACAAGGGCATATAACAGTGTTACGTACACTGACCTCTGGACTGCACAAGGTCACACATGTTTTGTCCAGCTGTAGCCCACATATATATGGCCCTACACCACAATATGTGTGGGGGTCCACATCACTGGATTGATGGCAGGAATGCCAGCACTACATAATGATAGGCCACTACTTAACAACCTCTTACTGCATGACATATGGACAAAGCCTGGTATATAGGTGGAGGACAGAGGCTGGAACACAGGTCCATATTTACCATATTGTTGTTATATACTGTGAAAGTTGCTGGTGTTACAGGATTGGTTGCAACATACCCTTATTCAAGAATATGAAGTCAGAAACACATATAGATGTAGCCATGTACTGCTAGCAGTCAACAGAAAGAATTCCACTGATATATCAGAGACAAGATCTGTGTGATGAACAGACAAAACATAACAGCCAATCCTCTGGCCATCATGTGGATAGGCCCACAGTTGAGAGCTATGTAGACAGATGGCATTCCATGCTAAACTAGTATGTACACACAAATCGTGTAAAACTAGTGGTATAAAATGCATATAACAACACTGCTCACACTGTCCATAGGTCTGGAACCTTATACAAATATGTAGTTGGCCTGTGTCTGCAAGTCCTGTTGCAAGAGGTATTGCTACCTGCTGTCTGTAACACTGCTGCATGCACAGATGAAGGATTTCTTCCATACAGGAAAGGTAAAGGGACAATGCCCACATGATGTAGTCATTTATCGTAGTGCATTGCAATGACAGTGGTAATTGGAAATACTACACAGCTGGCTGCATGCAAGTAGCAAGTGGTGAACATTGACTGGTGCAGAGGCAATCACCTGATCATGTGCATCACCTACAAAATCTATGCTGCAATCTTTTCAAAGCAGCTTAATCCCTGTAGTGGAAAGAGAGAAAGAGAGAGAGAGAAACAAACTAACAGGAAAAAATGAAATTATCTAAACCAACTAAAACTACAACACAATCCTATAAAACTAAGGGGACACATAAAAGTGTACTCAGAAGAGAGGACAATACTACAACAGGTATGGGAAACATATATGCATATAATTGAATGTAGTACTGGGTCTATAATAATGGGATAGATGATGTGGAAAGATTTATATGTGCCATCAGGAGTTGTAATGATATCCTGTTGAACAACTGCTATGGACATAGCGTCTAGACCTGTGGGCAGTGGGTCATACCTGTCAGCTGTGCAGATCAGCACTGAATGACAAGATGTAAGACATCATAGTGTGTGTTTTGTACTGCAAGACATGTATCAAATAGCTGGGGGTGGAAGTAATGCTGTTATGATAGACACATGAGTTTCAGACCCCACCACTTGCAGGACAGTCATGTTAACGTGAAATGTAGCATGCACAAATGCCATAGATGTATAACAAGCTACCTGCAATCTGTCCCTATATATACCCCCCCTAATGTTAGGCTGTGTCCACATGTGACACCTGTATGCATTGTAGCAAGGCAGAACAGTGCACCTGAAGGAGAGTTACAGAGTGTGGACCTGATGTTTGAAAGCACCCCATACATATATATATATATATATATATATATATATATATATATATATATATATGCACACACACATGTATGTCTACAGATATACATATGTATGTATATATATATATATATATATATATATATATATATATATATATATTTGTGTGTGTGTGTGATACATTTCCCCTACTGTTGAATGACAGTGCTGCATGATATGTGTGAGAGAACATCATACATATCTATACACACACACACACACACACACACACACACATATATATATATATATATATATATATATATATATATATATGTGTGTGTACAGTAGTAAGTGGGTGCAAAATGGACTGTTATGTCTGGTGTGAAATCCATGTTGGGAACACATTGCCCTTGTTTGTGAAGGTGGGATTAGTATGTTGGGGAAGGATAGTAGGTATATTTGGGGAGGTAGGTTAGGTTGGAAGACAGACAAGACAGCAGACAGGCATGGTATATGACACATGTGGTGGGTAAACACCTTGGATGGGAAGTGGTGTTTGGAGTGTCGAAACCCATGAGCCCCCATATGGAACACCCATGGGCAGTCACAACTGCACCTTCATGGCCCTGAAGGTACCTGGGCTGGGGGATGAGCAGGAGGAGCATGCGGACACTGTGATTATGTACTGAGGGCCTCAAGGTGGTGTAGCACATCCCGCAAGTCTCTGTGGAGCTCCCTATGCACCAGACCCTGGGGGGGTGAACACCATCCTCTGAGGTGGTTCCACCTGAAGGTAGTGCAGGACCAGCAGATGATGAGTTCCCATGTTGGGTCCCAGATGTGCTGTGGCCTGGTAGCATGGCCAGATGAGGTGGGAGAGGTGGTTCTGCTGGGAACTGTCTTTCCAAACATGCTATTGTGTCACAGTTATAGAACATATGTGGGTAGTAATAGTCCACACATTCCAGGATTATATCTAACAACATGCATAGATATCCACATTAACACAAAACACCAGATTTGGAGCAGTCACATAGCAAACAGAACACATGCATACATGGAAGCTTACTGGCCCTTACAATGGCATGCAGGTGACATTGTTCGCAACAGGCCGCCAATGATAGTGTGTCAACATGGAACATGACTACAAACACATTGCACAAATTGTTGTACAATACGATATATGTCCCATCAGTAGGTTTGCTGTAAACATCCCATTGAGTTGTGTGTTCAGATTGTTATTGCAGATATGGTGGGGGGGAGACAGAGATGTGTATTAACAACTATTATATCCTTGCAGTATGAGGTCCTCAGACCTTTTTTCTTCTTTATGTCTTTCAGGCACTGTGTCATGGGGGTGTTTGCCGGTGTACTCCCCCCTGGAGAATGAGGTGATTATACAACACCTGGTGCAGCACTATCACACCCTGTATGGCTGTACAGCCCATGAACTGCAGGAGAGGACCGCCCTGTGGAACGAGCTTGTCCACAGGGTAAATTATGTTGGCCTGCATAACCACAGTTATGAGAAGGTCTGACATTGGTGCATTGACCTACTCCGCCATGCCCATCAGCATGCTGCTGTGGTTAGGAGGGACCAGCCAGCCACAGGGAGGGTCATGTCATCCAACCTTCCTGACACATGCTGAGGAGCTCCTCGCCAGCCTCGGGGCACCTGCCCCACCCGCAAACACAAGATCCTGTGGAGAGCATTGTGGAGGTGGGTGCTACCCACACAATGGATGAGGAGCATGCAGGTAAGGCCACAGGGCACATCAGTATTTCACTGTTGCTTATCCATCTGCATCTGTAGAGTTTAATCATGCATATGTAAGATAGAATATATATGGTCTGTTGCTGCGTTGTAGTAATAAACAGATCTGCATAATCTGTAGTATTGTGGGTTTGTACTGTTGATGTACTGTAATGCCGCTCCCACCCTGTACCAATGCTGCAGGTGTGGCTACTGACATCACATCTCTCACACAACTATGTACTTCCCTCTGTCATACCTCTGGGGCAGCAGTCTGTAGCTGGTGAGTATGGTGTTGTTTGTTCAGGTTTGCCAATACACCAGCCATGTTATAGCCATGGTATTTGCCATGCACACATTTAACACACCTACCCATAATGCATGCTCTACATGTTCACTTATTGTTGCTGTTAACTGAACAGCATCACAGTGGTCACCATGGTGGCATATCTGAAGGGTATGTAAGCAATATAACTAACAACCTGTCATGGCAAAATGTGTGCACAGAGATGAACATAATGGTGGGACAAATGGCCTACAGTAGGAACACGTCTGAAACATTACCTATATACAGTGCTACAACAGTGTACATACCACTATTACAATGGCAACTGTGACAGATCTACACAACGGCATATCACAATACTGCATTCCTCAACCCTTACAACCTGTAATGTGGTCCTAACATGAGCAATGAATGTGTATTATGGAATCCTATGTTAGGACAGCAAATATGGGGAATACATACCTTAACAAACACTGGAAGCATATGTGTGCATACACTCCAAATATATTGTGGAAGCAGCTTTTGAGGTACTAACAGCATTCACTCTTCATGAGTATGGACCTTCCAGCAAGTACAGGTTCTCAATGTCACACCAAGAAATGGTCTGCTGTCCAAGACGTTTGTCCATCAAATGTACCCACTTACCTGCAACAGAGGCAGCTGTGGCTTGCACACATCTTACAAGACATGGAACGGATCCCATACCCAACAGGTAGCATGCAGGAGTGGGACATGTAGCCTTACCTCACCATTGCATATACCATGGCAAACAGTGCAGACAGTCATGTATGTGGCGAGGATGTATGGGACAAGATTAATGTAGAAAATAAACAGATGGCCATCCAAGACAGATGAGGACACATGTTTCAAACTGGTCATGCAGGCTGCCTAGTAACATGCCACAACACTGAGGGAGTTGTAGGAATGTCTAGCAAGTACTGACTGTGCAATACCTGTGTCAACAATCGCCTGGACTCTGCATAAGTGTGGCCCATGGGTTAGGGTAATCAGATGGGATAGTTGTGCCACAGGAAACATCAGCAAGGACTCTCTAGAGGTAGCATATGCATAACATCAAAAGTCCCACAAAGGCATGTGTTGCAATGTGTACTGGTGTACCAAGACCAAGATGGAAACCTACAGACAGTACCAATTAAGATACATGTGCTGCACAACCAACACCTCACCCCACCTCAGGCCCACCATCCCCATCTTCACCTTGCTAGTGCCAATGTATACCTGTATGTTTGCCATTCATTAGCAGGGACATGGTGTTCAGAATTTGGGACACTGCAAAATGACAAACATGTGTAGCCCATAGTTGTCAAGCATCTGCAAAAAGGCTGAGAATGAGGAGGAGGTGTCATCCTGAAACACAACAGTGAATTGAAGCAGACATCCAAAGCTCACTAAGTATGGCTGTATCTACACACAGTTAAGGTCATGAATTGTGGCAGACATAACCCTGAATGCACAGCAATAGTGATGGCACTGTGTGACCTCCAAGGGTTGTGCACATGAGTTGACCTTGCAATCATGCAGAATTGGGGGACATTTGTAGAGCAGAGTGACCAAATACTGGCAAATGCAGATGGCCTATGCTAGTATACCCCTTCCAGGATAGTGACTGCTGTAGTACACTTAACAGTTGGTGCAACAAACCATCATGATAAGGGTGTGCACACATATGCACCCACAAATTGTATGCATCTCAGTTACCATCTGCACAACTAGCACATTTTTTTGATACTGCATTTGATTGCACAGGTCATATGTCACATATCAGGGTCATGTAATGTTAACATATGCAGTAATGTGGCCCCATGGCATATCAGTGAAGAGGGTGCCATGTAAATAAGGGTGTGTACGCTCCCCATAGCCACAGTAAGGTTTGAAGGTTGTCAGTGTAATTGTATTTTATTGGCCATACATGCACCGCTGATGATGAGATCTGTAAATCAGACATCAGGCATTCACAAATGACATCTGTGCACATATCATCCCAGGTATGTATTGGACAAACACATAGGGGCTGCGAGCAGCAGCGCAAACATAACTGACACACATATACACATTCAGCAATGGTGTGTACAAATGTAAGATATGGTGCGCAGTACATGCCACGGTGCTAAACAGGTACACAGCAATACTGTGTACATGGGTGCAGTGTGTTCCAGGGGAAGGGGCATCACCTCCTAACGCAACCCATGCATCACAGAGATGCATAATGTTGGTAATAGGGATTGACTATAGCTTCACTGCATGCTGTTGAGTGCCATATGTCATGAATGTTGACAGATGGGTAATGAGAGGTCTGTGTGTAATATCTTTGTGCAACCTCACCTGTAAGTGTGTGTGTGTGTGTGTGTGTGTGTGTGTGCGTGTGTGTGTGCGTGTGTGTGCGTGTATGTGTGTTTGTGTGTGTGTGTGTGTACTGTTAAGCAATGAAGTACAGGTCTAAAAGTGCATTTTTTGTTTTCCCCTCACAGATGGCGAGGTGGGTCAGGGTCCCTCCTGCAGGCAAACTGATGTCAGTGTCCATACAGACACTGATAATGATGATAGGTGTGTTGAGAGAGAGGCAGGGTTGTCAGGTGCTGAAGCTGCACCATCGTTTGACATCCCACTGTTATCCACCCCATCCCCGCACACAGTCACATTGGCTATACATACCCCATCACCAGTGGCCATAGATGAGGGACAGTTGGTGGGTGGTGGCATGGGACAGGGCAGTGTGGTGTCTATGGCATGTGTGTCTGGACACAGCAGCCATAGCCAGATGTCCGAGGGGGTACCACACAGTCAGATGTACAGGGGTGCTCGTACAAAGGCTGCTGGTCATCATGCCCCTGGCAGAAGTGCCACATCTGGTGCCACCAGACACATGTTTCAGGCTGTCATGGAGGTGCAGGCACATATGGAATAGTATACTAGACAGGGTCTGAGGTTGTAGAGGGCTACTTATTCAGCTGTTATTGACAACATCCATGATCTTGCTTGTGCCCACTGTTATTTTGCAGAGGTCATGGATAAATGGTTGGGTGAGATGGTGGGAATCCTCGACCATGGAATGTCTGTGCTTGATCATATGGTGGGAGTAGAGCGACAGCCACATGGACATAGGACAGCAACACCAAAAGCTGGAGGTTGACATGGACATGCAAGAAGTTAGAGCTGCTCCCATAGTGGCAGTACCAGCCCCAGCACTGCAGGGGGGCACTATCCACACCACAACACAGCAAGCCATGTGCACATGTCCCTGGCCGGTCCCAAGAGGGACCTGGATCCAGCAGACATATGTCATCAGGGAAGAGTACCATATCGTGGCTTGTTCCTGGTGGTGCCCATGGAACCCCTGGCAGGTACAGTTCTTGT